>NW_023276807.1:162979831-163137331 GCF_003668045.3 Cricetulus griseus
AGCCAGGAGTAACATCAATCCGCAAACGGCTGCACCAAACAATCCCACCCCCACCCCTTTCTCTCCGTCAAGGACAGGAGTTAATCTGGATAACAATAGCGGCTCTCAACTCCCGGGGAGAGGGTGGAGTTTCGACTTTTGAAGGTCCGAAGGGGCTCTTCGGGTTGAGTCTTTCTGGGATCCACAGAGGATTTTCTTCATCCTGTGGGAAAACACAATAGCTCCCCTGGATCTTATGAGAATAGGATCCGGGCCTCTCCAAAGATCAGTTAAGATATCTTTCCATTTTACCATTTTCTTTGGCCTTTTAGGTTTTGAGGTTTGGCGCTTGGCCTCAGTATGGCCCTGAGCTTTAATGTTTATGAGGCTTTAAAGCCCCAGGCATTCCAGGCCTTTAAGAAGTGTTGAATAACATACATGGCCTTTTCCCCTATCAAAGACTGGGAAAGCCATCTGTAATTTCCTCCGCTCCTCTAATGGTAAGAAGGAGTGGGTACCAAATAATGGGGGTGCTGATGGAAGTACACCCGCTGGATTAACAGGCGATGGCCTTATATTTGCTTTCACTTTTGGCAGCCGATATCTATCGGGGTGGTATCGTGCTGCCACCTCCTCTAGCTCTGCTTCCTTGCTAGAGTCTAAAATCTCAGAGTCTGAGCTGCTCAGCTCCAAGGCCTCTAGTTTCGTTGTAGGGCAGAGGCTAGGTTTTGAGTCTTTATTTCTCTTAAATTTACCGGGGTGTGACCGGTTATTCCCTATTTTTTCTCCCTCCATTTTTGTTTCTTTTTCACCTAGCTGAGCTGTTTTCTCTAAAACTTTATCTCTTGAGCTTTTAGAGTCATCAGAGCTATCAAGATTTAAAGCTTTAAACTTATTTACAGAATCATCTAACAAATTATTCACTCCCTTGTCATTAGACATCCCAGGAGGTCCTTTTTTCTTATTTGTTGTTGTTCTTAACAAATTACTCACTCCCTTGTCACTAGACATCCCGGGAGGTCCTTTTTCCTTATATTTTATTGTTGGGCGCGCCCCATCTCTCACTACATTCGGTTTCTGATATGTAATTCTGGACTTCTTTAAGATTGCTACAACAGTGAGAAAGGTCAAAATAGCTCCTAGTAAAAGCATAGAAGCCTCTATATTAACCTCCCAAAATAGCAACATTCCCAAGCCAAAGTCCAGAAAAAACATACCTCTCCGAATTTACCACCCTGCAGTTCTGAATCCGCCCCGTTAGAGGGGTCTCCGCAGTGCCGGAGATGTTAACAAAGTTCCCGGGTTTCGGCACCAAATGTCCCGCGCGCTGTATGTTCTCGCCGGCAAGAAATACACGCAGGACACTCGGATCCTTCTGCAGACAAGCTTTAATGCATCTTGAGAGCAGAGAGCATAAGCTTACCAGAGCGGAGACCCTGAACCAAGAAACCCATCCCTTAATAAAGGCTGGCAAGCAGCCGCCTGGGACATGTTACCCTATGAATGGCTTCAGCTCCTCAGGCCAAATGAGCCACGGGATAGGCAGAGATCAAAGGAATGGAAATTACCCAGCGCCTGTGAAGTAATTTACATTTGGTGTCTTCAGGCACCATTATTGTAATGGAGAATGCAGGAACGGCTCCCTACACCAAACCAAGGCCCGAGGAAGCTAATGGGTAGAACAACTTACATCCTGAACATCTGCAAACCCAAAGCTGCTAATACATTAGACCAAACAAGAGGAGAAGGTAATGGGGGCGCCAACGGGGTGTTCTCCTGACGGGACTCAACACAGACCTTGCTGCTGAGAGGGGCAGGGGTTCTGGAGCAGCTTTGAAGACAGACAAGTAGCACATTTGAAGCTTACATCTACAGAACAGATTCTGTGGCATCTTCATCCCCATTTCTACTTCTGTAATGGGATTTCAGAGACTGGGTAATTCACAAAGAAAATAAATTTATTTACTCCAGAGTTCGACAGGCTGTGAAGCTCAAGACTGAGAACTATTGGGAAGGATCAGGAAAAGGTGTACCTTGAGAGAAGGTGCCACATTCATTCTTTATAGCACACTGTGTTCATGGTATCTAATCGGCTCCTAAGATACTAGCTCACCTCCATGTCCTCTTACAGGTTCCACCTCTCAACACAGCTGCATTAGGAACTGAGATCCTAACATATCCATTCTGGGGAGATGGGTTCTACCTATAGCCCCTGAGAAGTCTAAGCTTAGTGGGCCGGGGGTTGTTAGAGCATGCGTTGGGCTTTGGCAACTGTTGGAGAGTTTGGCAACTGCTTGGGAAGATGTGCTGTGGTGACCCAGGAAACTTGGAACTTTGCAGCCAGGATGCCCCTATGGTGTTGTCTGCAGTTGGAGCTCAGAGACTAGATTTTATATTCTTACACCAACTACTCAATGAATCCCAGGGTGTCCTGAGAAGAGGCTAAGGCCTTGGTCACGTAGATCCTATTGACTTGGTGAGCTAGAAGTCACTGTGGACTATCAAAGCGATCAAGGGCAGGCTTAAAGCTGAAACCAAGCTGGACAAAATGAGTGAGCTACATTTTCCGGGGAGGTACTGGCACTCAAAACCAAGAGTTTGTGCATGATAAGCGCTTCACTACTGAGCAACTCCCAGACCTTTGGTTTTCAGAATTTTGAGACCTGGTCTAGCCAAGTTGGTGAGCAAAACCAACTTGTGATCCTTATGCCTCTGCCTCCCAAGTAGCTGAGATGATAGGCAAGTGTCACCACCTTGGTGACATTCTGTTTTCAGGGTGGGAAGGGTATGCCTTAAGAGTCTTCTCATACTCTTGGAAATGGTAAACTGTGTATTTTTCCTCCCAAGATTTCTTACTTTTGTTTTTATTTATGTGCGTGTGCCTATCTGTCTGGATGGATGCCACATGTATGCACTGCCTATGGAAGGCAGCAGAGGGCATCAGAGCCCCTGGAGCTTGAGTTACAGGTCTGCTTGGGATGTGAACTCCCATGCTCTGGAGGAGCAGGAAGCACTGTGAAGGGCCAGAGTCATCTCAGGTGCCCTGTATGCTTTAAGTGTGATGCGATGCTGGAGTCATAATGTAACAACAACCCAAATATCACACACTGAGTGCTAACTGCAGGTCAGCACTCATCCACAGTCCTTCCTTATGGTCTCATCTTTGATCCCTAGGTCATTTTAGCTCATTCAAAAGATGAGGAAACGGAGGCCCAGGGAGTTTAAACGGCTGGTGTGAGGATGCACAGCTAACAATTAGCAGTGGCGAGTTGCAGACTCAGGCAACAGGGAGACCAGAACAAGGCAAGACATTTCTTTAAAAGAGATGGACTCTCTGATGCCTTGAGAGCTGGTCACGCAGCGGTCTTGAGTAATAGTGTGGATGACAGCATTGTGGGCCATCTTCTCTAGAACTGTGTCCAATCCAAACACAGACAAGTCTCTGATCTCGTCCCCACCCCCACGGTGTAGGCCCTTGAGGGGTGTGGTTTCTTTGTGTTGAGAACTGAATGAGGGATGGGAGGATGGATTGGAAGGAAGAGTAGTTTTGGAGACAAAAGCAATTATTCTGTTTCTTTTTAAAAAATCTATGCTGTTTCCTTTTTAAATTTTATGTCATGCTTCTTTGAGAAAAGAAATGGTGTATCAGGGTGATGTGAGGTTTGCAAATAACCATTGAGCTATGGTATTGCATTGCTCTCAACTGAAGGGTGTTTTTTTTTTTTTTTTTGCTATTATTCATCACTTTGCCCTACATGCTGGAAGGTGATAGTTGGCTTAACTGCAGAGAAAAAGATCAGGGAATGGTGGCACACCCTGTAATCCCAACACCTGTGAAGCTGGGGCTGGAGGATTATGAATTTGAGGCCAGCTTGGTCTATATAGTGAGACACGGTAAGAAAAACAACAAATCAAAACCTAAAGAGAGGGGACTAGGTATTTCGTTCTCTCAGACAGCTTTGGAAGGGTGGACTCCATTACCCTGTGTTTGGCACCAGGGTGGGGGAGGGAGTAGGCAGAGATCTTTAAACAAAATACTTTGTACTAAAGTAAAATAATGGAATTTCCTACTTTCACCCAGCCTCACCCAGACCTCTTCCAATATTTTCAAGGCACGTCTTGTTTTTTATTGCCCTTGCATTAACATGTCTACTTCAAGGAGCTTACTATGACCCAGGAAATGGAGGCTGACTAAAAATGGAGGAGAGAGGACAAGAAGACATAAAAGGGATTTTATGTTCTTTTTAAGGAGTCATTAAAGTAGCATAAAATAAGAAACCTTGAAATACATGTCCTGTTTAGATAGGACTCTGTCTGTGGCAAGGCAGAGGGCACTTGGTTTTGACAGTTAACTCCGGGGTGGAGTTGTCAACCTTAGGTTGCATGTAGCAAAAACTGCTTGAGTCCTCTAACAAAGAGAAGGACAGCAGAGGGAGTGTATGTGGAGGATCAGTGCTGCAGACCTCCCCTGAGCCTAGAGTGGCTTCCAAAGACAGCCCAAGGTGACCTTGGCATAGTCAGGCCCTTGGAGAACCAGCAAGCCCCAGGACCCACTGTTGGCTAAGGATCATGCTACCTTAGCTGTGATTCTGAGGTCAGGGAGCCATTGCCTCTGGGGCTAAGATCTGGGATCTAGGTGCTGTTCCATTCTTACTAGCTTAGGCTGTGATCTGCTTGCTGAATCTGTGCCTGCTGGATGAGTCTCTCCCTCCACACAACACAGACTGGAGTCTTACCAAATGTGTTTACAAAGCAGTCAGAGTTACATGGCTTTTATTGGTCCCAACTCAGCAGTGCAAGATGGCTGGGCAGACAGGTTGGAGCAGAAACTGAGTGAATCTATGGACTCTTGTTGCCACGGAAGTTTAATTGGGGAAAGCAGGATGCCTGTTCTGATTTTCTTGTTTTTGTTTGTGTTCATAGAAAGAGAAGCAGGAAGTCTGAGCATGGAGTCTCAGGCCTGTCATCCCAGCATTTGGGATTGAGGTCAACCTGGGCTACATAGTGAGGTCTGTCTAAAACACACACACACACACACACACACACACACACACACACACACACACACACACACACACACACACACACACATGCAATGCCCCCTGTGTTGATGGCTGTTAAGTTGGCCACATCTGTGCCAGAGCAGCTGGATACACCAGCAAGGGATTTCTTTTTCTTAATTAAACTATTTGAAGTGGGAAGAATCACTTTTAATCCAGATCTTTAGAGGTGAGAATATCCACCTTTAATCTGGGCCACGCCTTCTTCTGGCAGCCTGTATTAAAGGACGTGGGAGAAAGAAACTTGCTCTCTTTGCCTGCCTGCTCTCTCTGGCTAGAGCCTACTTCCTTGAGTTTCTGGCATATACTGGAGACCAGCTGAGACATCCAGCCTTGTGAACTGAACAACTACTGGATTCTTGGATCTTCTGTTGGTAAACAACCATTGTTGTATTAGCTGGACCACAGCCTGTAAGTCACTCATTTATATATTTGTGTTCATAGAAAGAGAAGTGTTCTGTTCCTCTAGAGAACCCTCACTAATACACTCCCCTATAAGAACAACAAAATGCCCATGTTGACTGTTGACTTTCTATTACAGGATTGGAATTATTTGGAGTTTTGTGAAGTCCAGTATTCTTTCCCAGGGAACTTAACTTGAATGGAATGCCATTGGAAGTCATCCTGGGTTGAGAGGCGAAATCTTGGAAAGCAGAAGTGTGGTGAGACTTGGATAGAAGTCCAGAGTAGGGGCTGGTGTGATGGTTCAGTAGGCAAAGGCGCTTGTGGACAGGCTTGGTGACCTGAGTTCTGTCCCTGGCATCCACCTGGGAGGAAACAACTGACTCCTGTGAGTTATCCTCTGGCAACATGTATGTGAACATACATGCTATGGAGCACACACACACACACACACATGTACAAATGAATGAATGAGCAAACAAATAAATAAATTTAATAAAAAGTTAAAAGAACACCAGAGTGGTGAAGCTTCTGGGAGAGTGTTCTCCTTCCATGGTCTCCACAGTTTTGTCTTCCAGGAAACAGAATACATTCCTCATTTGAGGCCAGTTGTTGTCTGGAATAAACTTCCAAGGATTGAAATAATTGTCTGTGATATCCAGAGGTTTTCCTAAGCAGCCCCATTATTTTTTAAGTGACTCATCTAACTGGGCATGGAGGTGCACATCCATAATCCCAGCACTCATGAGGCTTTGTCAGAAAGAGCATAAGTTTAAGGCTAGCCTGGGCTACATCATGAAAGCCTGTCTCAAATCATATTATTTTTATACGAGTTATTATTATTAATTATTATTGGTGCTGGAGATGCTCAGTGAATAAAGCATTTGCTACACTATCATGGTTTGCTGGCTAATTTTATGTCAACTTGGCACAAGCTAGAGTCATCTGAGAGGAGGGAACCTCTATTGAGTAGGGAATTTTCTTAATTAGTGATTGAGAGGTCTCAGCTCATTGTGGGTGGAGCTATCCCTGGGCTGGTGGTCCTGGGTTTTATAAAAACACAGGCTGATCAAGATATGGGGAGAAAGCCAGTAAGCAGCACCCCTCTATGGCTTCTGCATCAGCTCCAGCCTCCAGATTCCCTACCTGTTTAAGTGCCTGTCTTGACTTCCTTCAGTGATTGACTATGGGTGTAGAAGCATACATAAACTAAAAACCTTACCTTCCCATATTGCTTTTGGCCATGGGGTGTTATCATAGTAATAGTAACCCAAACTAAGACAAATTGGTATGAGGACTGGGGTATTACTGTGACAGACCTGACCATGTTGCATTGGGGAGTGTTGTGGAAGGACTTTGGAACATTGGGCCAGAAGATCCATTGAGTGTTGAGAGCTCAGTGAGCTGTAGGATCGTGGAAGACAAGAAGGTTGAGAGTGGTCCAGATGATGGAGGCCTGGCTTGTGAAGTTTCAGAGGGAAGCAAAGACTACTGGGCCATATGTGTGATGTCTGGTCAGCTGGGGCTGAAGAAACAGGTGTGATAAACATGGGACTAGAACCACTAAAGTAAAACCTTTGCTTTATTGAGACAGTGGATGCTGGCCCATTGGGGCTGAAGAATCAGCGGTGACTAAGAAGAGACCAACATCACTGAGGTGAAACTTGGGAAGTGTTTCCTGAGAGCACAGAGAAGCTATGTTCAGAGGTGGCCAAGTTTGTACCTTGTGTGAGCAGCCAAACTTGGTCAAGCGTAAGAGTCATCCAGGTGGTACTGGTTTTGAAGGTACGAAGAGGTCTTGGAGAGCTGCTGAGGTTTGGCTGTGAGAGGCAAATGGACCAAGACCATTGGTAAAGGTACAGCTGGAGTAGCAGTGGGAACCCCAAGGCTAAAGAGGTCATGGAGAAAAATGGAGGCTTGGCACCATAAAGAGAGCCCAAAAGAGGCTTTTGGTGAAAGTGCAGCCCAGTTGCAGTAGAAGACCCTAGCATTTTGAATATGCCAATACCACGGGATGACTGCCAAGAACAGGAGCAGCAGCGGAGTGGAGCTGGTCTGAGTCTGGAAGACAAGCTGTGTGTATTGCAGAAGGTGGAGCCTGAGAAGCGAGCTGGTTCCCTTGGAGGAGCCAGGAGGGTGGTGAGTGAATCCCAGACACTGGGCATTGAATTATTTATACTGTTGGAGTTTGATTTTGCTTTGTTCAGATTGTGACTGTGCCATGTTATTCCCTCTTGAAGTAAGAAATTATTTAACTTTTTTCTTTTCTTTTCTTTCCTTCTTTCTTTTTTATTTCTTTTTGTTTATTTTATAGGAGTCCACAGTTGGAAGACTTTGGATTGCTCCTTCCTTCCTTCCTTCCTTCCTTCCTTCCTTCCTTCCTTCCTTTGATATCGTCCTCAAACATAACTGCTCTCTGGTGATCTCATCGAAAAGCAGGTTGACTTTTCATCCAAGTGCACAACAGCAGCTGTGCAGTCTAAAGAGAAATGACCTGGGCACTTATGTGACAATGGCCTCAGAGAACTGATGATGGCTTTCCATCCATATTACAAAATAGGCAACCCCAGCAGATTCCTTGTTATTAAATACTACTGTCTGTGAGAATTAACTGCTTTTTATTCTCTGAGCTGTAACTATCTGAGGGCTAGTAATATATTTATAGTAAGAATACTAGCCATCTATAGGCAATTGATAGCTGCAAAGAGAGAGAATCAGTCTTTTACAGGGGCCAGACCCTTGATAGGTTATTCAATCCTAAGTGGTCAGCCCTATACACATGGGCATATGAGCAACACTAAATGGATTCAGGAGGTTTGTGCTTGTGTGTGTGTGTGTGTGTGTGTGTGTGTGTGTGTGTGTGTGTGTAACAATAATATTAAGAGGAGATCAACAATTTGAGAGAGAATGGTGAGTACATGGGAGGAGTAGAAATTATGTAAGTTTAGCACCCATGTGTGAAATTCTCTAAAAAAAGTTAAATTAAATGAAAAAGAATACTAGTGATCTTGCCAGGCGATGGTGGCCCATGCCTTTAATCCCAGCACTGGGGAGGTAGAGGCAGGTGGATCTTTGGAGTTCAAGGCCAGCCTGGTCTACAAAATGAGTTCCAGCATAGCCAGGGCTGGGAAAGCAAACATATAAATAAACAAAAGAATACTAGCAATCTAGTTTTTATCCCTACTATTCTGTGGAAGTTACAGGAGAAATTGGGCACAGGTTTAAGAGCAGAAAAATTCAATGTTTATTCTCCATCCCTCTTCTTTCCTTCCTTCATTCCTTCCTTCGTTCCTTCTTTTGTTCATTCCTTCCTTCATTTTGTCCATTTTGCAATAAACCTTATTTTATAGAGTAGTTTTAGATTCACAGTAAAATGTTGTTTCTCTAGAGAGGAGCATGAGGGAGTGAGTCAGTATCATATTTATATAAAGGAGAATAAGACCAAAAATCAGATTAACAGTGATTAAATGTGAAAATCTGGGCTTGTTTTCTCACAAATCCTTAGCAAAATTGAAAGAAAAGCCCTCCTCCCACCAAGTTGAAAATCAAAGGGCCTGTGTAGGAAGGGGAAGCTCTCTACCATTGAGATACAGGATCTCTTAACATACTTCCTGCACCCGAAAACATAATCTTTAGTTACTTCCCCAAAGTGGTACGTTTGTTACATTTGTTAGGATTATAACCCTCCCTTGACATGTTGGAACCTACAGACCAGAGTGTGCATTAGGGTTCATGCTTAGCATTGCAGTGATGAGCTTTCTTCCATCGTCTCTAGGCTCTTTCTTTGCTCCTTGTCACATAATTACTAAATCATGAGAGCTCTCAATGTGTGTTAGCAGAACTTTGTCAAGGGCAAAGGGGTAGCAACAGGCTCAAGGTAGGTAGGAAAAAAATGGAGTCTATTTACCAAAGGAATGACACAGCTTCTGAAACAGAAACGAATCCAGGGGAAGCTGGAGCTTCAAGGACAAATATCTGTGGCAAGTTCACAGAAGAAAGGCTGGAATTACTTAAGTAGGAAATGGCATGGAACTTTCAAAGGCGAAACAGAGTGCTTCGTCTCTGCCAGGAGTCAGGAGACTGGAGTGTTGTCCTTTAATTAGATAGTAAAGGAGGAGCCTCACTGGTGACATCAAGAGATCACAGGGCACAGGGCACTCAGTGCCTTTTGAAAGACCTTTCTGCATGATCAGGTGAACAGCTGTGGGGACAGGTAGTGCCTACCCGAGGCAGGAGGCTGGAGATTTAAATGAGTGAGACTGTATCTAAATGTGCAGGCCCTGATGGTTCACATCCAAGGGCAATAAAAGAACTGGCTGAAGCATTGTGGACCATAAATTGAATATGAGTCAGCAATATGTAATGCTATTATTTATAAAAGGGAACATGAGTGAGGCATGTATTAACAGGAGTACAACATGGAAAGGGCAAGGACTCACACTCTGGCACTCGGTGGAGATCAACTGTTATTTAGAGTGTAGTTACAGGTTTTGTTTGCTGTGCGATGGAAGGCAGGACTGAGTAGAAGGACAACACCAGGAAATGACAAATAGTGTGGTCATACCATGTTCATCAGGAGTACCAGCTTGTAGAGCAAGCTGCCTTTGGCCTGGCTTCTGGAACATTCTATGTCTATGTAACCGTGTCTTAGCTAAAAGAAGTAGGTTGTGGTTGTTTTGCTTTGGGAAAGAGATATCAAACATCTAAGAAAGATTATTGTGGAAAATTATTCTGGCTAATTGTCCTTCATGTTTCTTAGGGAGTGGCATGATGGAGTTTCTATACACTGATACTAAGAAAATTGGAGGGGAGCTGGGTGTGGTGGCACACGCCTTTAATCCCAGCACTCAAGAGTCAGAGGCAGGAGGATCATTGAGTTCCAGGCCAGCCTGATCTACAGAGCGAGTTCCAAGATAGGCAGGGCTGTACAGGGAAACCCTGTCTTGAAAAATAAACAAGACAAAACAAAACAACCAAACCAACAATAACTCCACCCCATAAAAGGAAAGAAAATTAGAGGGGTTGTAGAGATGGCTCAGGTTTCAAGTACTACTGCTTTTTCAGAGGACTTGAGTTCAGTTCCCAGCACTCGTATCAGAGGGCTCACACTGCCTGTAACTCCAGCTCTGGGGGGTCCAACACCCTCTTTTTGGCTTCTGACCTCTGGATACCTGTACTCACATCACACACACCCAGCACACACAGATAAATCTTAAAAAAAAAATAGGCCAGTCAGGCTCAGGCCTGTTGTTTCAGGTACTTGAGAAGTTGAGGCAGGAGAGTTATAAGCTTAAGGATGACCTGGACTCCAGGACAATTTAAAGACCAGCTTGGGCAGTGTAGTGACATCCTGTGGGGAGTGGAGGAAGCCCCGAGTGAATGTGTGCTGGCAACATGAGCACTACCATGTTGAGGTTCCTAAAGCCTCAGACCCATGACTTGGCAAATCCTTCCCCAGGTCAGGATTAGGAATTGGCAAAATAGTCCTTTAAAAGAAAGAAAGAAAGAAGGAAAGAAAGAAAAAAAGAAAGAAAGAAAGAGAAAAAAATAACAATCCCACAAATGAGTAAGAAACTGGTATTCCTTTCATTGATAATTTTAGTTTGATGCCCAAACTAATAGATCCATAAAACTTATTTCTAATTCTTCCCAAAATCTGATTAGCTCCTGTTCCCACAGGGGCATCCCAGGATACCTCTTGTCCAGGTTTCAGGGGAACTCTGTGTTGCTTCTTGACATCCAGGACCCTCTTAGCTCATGCTGATATCTACCCAGATTGCTTCCTCGTCCTTGAGGCTTCTTTTCCACACAGCCATCAAAGCTCACCTTTGCTCTGTCTCATTACCCATCGTCCTTAAATGCCTTTCCAAAGGGACAGTCTAGGAATTCCTACAGACCTACTCTTAAAGGGTTAACAGTGCTTATGAAGTAACACCCTGGAATGCTGGCCCAGGATGTATGAGCAGGCACTGGCAAACATTGATACACAAACTGAAAAAGATTTCCTGTTGAATTCCCCCAAATCCTACAGGTTCATTGTTGGATAGTTCCTTTGCTTTTCCTTTCTTGCTAGAGTTCTTCTAGTTCTCCAAACTGCTAATTCTCATTATTGGCTTTTTAAACATTTTGTTTTTATAATTTTTATTTATGTGTATGTTTGTATGTCTATGTGAGCGTATGGCACATGTGTGCAGATCCTCAGAGTGCAGAAGAGGATGTTAAGTCCCAGGAGGTGGATGGAGTCTTGTGAGCCACCTGATGGGGTCTTGGGAACTGAACCCTGGTTCCCTGGAGATCAGTCAATGCTCTTCAGTGCTGAGCTATCGCTCCAGCCTCAACTTTCCTTTTCTTGTTTTCTTTCCTTTTTCTCTTTCTCTCTCTTTTTTTTTGAGGAAGGGTCTCACAAGCTAGCTTAGGTTGCAATCAAGCTCAAGGTTATTCTGTCTCAACATCCTGAGATGTGGGATTACAGGTAGAAGCTACCATATCTGGCTATCTCTCCCTTTTGAAGCAAGTATCGGATTTGGGCTCAAATCCTTGGAACTAAAATTATTTCTTGAGCTTTTTTTTGATATAGGTATAATATACACACAAGAAGGGGGCATAAATAAAAATATATTCCATGATTAATTATATTAGCTAGAATTTAAATTTATTCCTTTATTCTACTTGCAATTATTTATACATCTCTATTATTTATGCCAAGGATACTGGTTTCTAAGGCAGTGTTTAAGTTTTCTTTAAAAAAGAGATTTATTAAGCAAAATATATGAGCTAATTTATAGGGAAAAATACTACTTTGTTTTACAGAATCTAAAGATTCACATTTCCCTGATATTTATATTCTCTGAAATCATGATATGTCACACAAATTATGCACTCCTAGTACACCCATGAACTAGGTACAGCAGTGTGCTTGGGTGTGTGTGTCCTACCTTCAGCTGACATTGATGGTGAAATCAAGAGAGGTCAACTTCAGAGTATTTCAGACTCAAAGATACAGGTAAACAATAGTACCCGGCAGTACTCTGATGGGGTGAGGCAGATGTGGGATGTAAATACCTGATGTTTGGGAACTAGTTGTTGAGGGACCCACTCTTCTCATCTGTTGCTTTGCACTTCAGCAGGGGCCTTCTACAGATGCAGTGTCTTAATCCTTAACCCTTAAAGGGGTCCAGTGGTAAGAATTTTAAATCTATGAGCAGATGCTCCTTGGATGCCAGGGAATCCTGGGGTGCAGTCTCTTAGTCTTTCTTTATATTCCTTTAATGTTCATTGCATATCAACTCCGTGTCTGTCCCTGAGGCTTGCTTGGCCTTTTGTGACATATACATTATCCTTGTTTAGAAATTTCCAGGCACCACATAATCAGGCTGTAGGCTTATGAATGGTAAGAAAAAAGAGCTTTGAGATATTATGCTAAAGATCAATAGCCCAGAATATCAGATATCTGCTCTCAGACTTTCATCAGAGCCTCCATTATCCCATTTGATGCTCTCTGCATGGGTGCTTCCAAAAGACATCTTCAAGGCAGGAGGAAGGTGGGAGGAAAGGAAAGAAAGAAGGTGGGCAGGCAGGCTACTTTGGCCTTCAATGGAAGATTCCAGGTAGGGCCGTACTGTGAGTCCTGGGCAGCTAGGGGCCAGTAGCGGCCCACAATCCACTCCTTCAGCCTCCCCTGCACATTTGTATGGCATACCATTTGCATACTCTAACGAGATGAGCTATAATTGGCCTTCATTGATTTTGTTTTCATTGAGCTAAAATAGAGTCAGAGCTTCTTAGGCTAGAAGAACTGATTGATTTGTGGTGGAATTCAGGACTATTCAGTTGAAGAAATAATTAATTATGTTCTTATTTAGTAATCATCAAGGTTTGGTGGGTTTCTTTGTAGCAGTGTGCCCAGCAGAATCAAACTTTGCCAAAACAGGAATTCTTTAAAACAGACACCATCGGCCAGCAAATGGCTCTCTCTCCTAATTATTTTTATGAAGCTGACATTGTGCCCTTCAGAAGGAGGTAGATAATACTTATTATTTTTAAAGGTGGCATCGTGCAGAACAGAGGCCATCTGTAACATACTTGTAGAGATAACACTGGCACTGTGTCTTCCGGTTCTTCATTTCTTCCTCACATGAACCCATGGCCTGCTAGTCTTGCTCCCTCTGCCCTTCTACATCTTTGAATCCATTTACTCATCTTTCAACATTTTGTGAAATTCTTCCTGAGTTAATTCAGGGTGAGTGAATGATGCTTCTCAACATTGTCTTTCATTTTGTGGAGCAGGGAGTTGGTCCAGGTTGGCCCTAACCCTAGGGCTTGAGGAAGGGAAATCTGCCTGCTCTGATGATGCTTGAGCGTAAGGTGGTTTAGTAGGCCACCCTCTGTAGGGAAGACCGCTTGGAATTTTGAACTGGTTATAGTCAAAATGTTTTGAACTGGTTTAGTTTCTTGACAATCTTTTCCTTTTAAGATTTCCCTGGTAACAATTGCTGATTTTGGATCTAACTTGTCACTATTGGAATGAGTTCAATTCACTAAACCAAGACTTTCCTTTGGGGAAGAGATAAAGATATATATATATATATATATATATATATATATTATAGATATAAGCAAATAACCATGTTTCACTCTAAAGATTTATTCTTGGATCAATGTGTGAGGCACTATGGTAAGGTTTGCAAAGGGGATGAAACACTAGCTGCTTGGGAAATCTTTGTAAAGTGGGCAGAACTATTTGTCAAGAGTCCATTTGTGAGATTTGAAACTGTGTAGACAATATAACCTACAGTTGACTGATAAACCCTCAAAATTCTCAAGTACTGGATTGGATTATGTGAATTTGCTTCCTCTACTTCTGCTCTACGCAAGCAGGGACTTTGTAAATGCCCAACCTAACACACATGTAAACAGTGTGCTTCTCTAAGGTATACAACAGAGTCAGTGTGGATTGCCATCAACATGTGGGGAAGTAAATACTTCCACCCAAGATTTTGACTATTTAGATTTGATAGTATATGAAAATCATATTTTTAATAACATAACCATTTTCTGAGAAGTGCGAGGATCAAAAACAAAGCTGATATGCTTTCCTCAGTTACTAGGACAAGTTTTGGAAAGAGTTCATATGTTTATACTAACTATGCACTGGCATCCATGAATTTGAGTTCATCTAGATGGTATGTTTTCTAATATCAAAGAATTTAAAAATTTAAAGAATTAATCTAACTTCAAGCGAAACCTAGCCATTTTCCATATATGGAGAAATATCAACAAAAAATTATAAAGGATGTTAATTTTTGCCTGTATCATTTGTCAATTCAGCTCAATACATGTGTACTGATACTGAATGTTTTCTGTATTTCAGGTATTGTAGTTATCATACTTGAAAGTGAGTTTTGACTCTTTAAAATAGTTCTTTCGCTTTAAGATGCAATGGAAGACTGCATTATTTTATTCTGAGTATTTGACTTAAAAGGGAGGTTATATAGGTAAGGTGACCAGATGCCCTGTTTTGATAGGACCAAACTAGGTGAGGGGACTACTTGTTTGTGGGTGTGCCTTAGATCCTATAACCCTTACACCCTGCAAGGCCAAGTTTGTCCCAAGATTTCAACCACATTCTAATTTAGTGATTTTTGCTAACACTTTGATAAGTAGATATTAGACTCTTTATTAGTTTCTTTTCCCTTGTTGTGACTAGATACATGATAGACATTAAAGAAGGAAGGATTTGTTTCTGTTCAGTTTGAGGGTTCAATCTGTCATGATAGTAGGGCATGGTGGAGTAAAAGATATTTACAGTGTTTGGAGGAAGTGACTGTGACTCCTCATGTGTTTGTGGAGCAGGAAGCAGGGGACAGGGACTGGAAGCAAGTCTGGGGCACAGCTCTTAAGTCGTTCCCACAAGAATCTACTTCCTCTACCTAGATTTTACTTCTAAAGAATCTCCAACCTTCCAAAACAGTGCCACCAACAGGTGTTAAGTGCCCAACTGTGTGCACTGTGGCAGACATTTTACATCCAAACCATAGCCGTAAGAGCCACAGTTGTTCCGTTAGGGTCAGGCAAAGAGTCTGATCAAGAATGAAGGCTGGGCTCTTTAAGAGCAAGTTCAATTCATATTTCTTAGAGTCTGTCACAGACAGACTCTGAATTCTGCCTGGAGTACCCTCCAGAATCACCACACTAACCTGGCAAGGTAAGCACCATTGAACTCATTTTGCTGCTGGGGTGAGCGGTGAGTTCACATAGGTCTTTTGGCTTGAATTCTGGTTCTATCGCTTCTCAGCTGTGTGACAGTGAAGGACTCTGTGGCATCTTTATTTCCCAGATCCTCAACTGGACGGCATTGTGACATCATGGAGTATTGGGGAAGAGGAGGTGAGAGAAGTGTGTAAAATGCTAGGTGGTTTTGACCTACGAAAGCACTAAGTAAATATGAGCTATTTTTGTCTATGATCAGATTGCTGTTTGCATAAGGAGTTTGATAACTCCATGACCCTGGGAAAAGTTGTTAGGATCTCTGGGCTGCTGCATCAAACTTAGAAAGCCTAGAGTATTGTGGAAAGCCAAAATAGTGTACCCATTATGAAATGAAATAATGATGCACCATATTAATTAAGCATATTTAGTGTATTAGTATATTTAGCATTTTAGTATAAAATTGTTCATTATGCAACCCTGTTACTAACTCAGTTTCCAGTTTTTCTTGAAATTCTATCAAAGTATCCTAGCAAAGTAGATAGATACTCAAGGGATAATTCAATTATTTCTGTCTTAAATTGTCCCAGCTTTCTTCTGTGAAGGTTTCACGGGATCAGGATCCCAGTCTTAGCTACTGACTTCTAATACGTTACACATTTTGACTAGGTAGTAGTCTCTGTTTCCATATCCAGTATAAACCACAACACAAGTTTCTCTTTTAAAATCAATGGAAGTAATGGTACCTGGGTAAATGTACCCGTCTTCTGACCAAACGGCAGAGCATTTGTCACCAACTTTCCACTGTTTCAAGGGAGTTGTAGCATTCTTCTTTTGTTTTTTAATCTTTTTTCATTCATTTATTTAGCTCATAAATAAAGTCATGCACAATTATGATACACAATACAGTATGTTCACAATGGCATGGCTAAATTAAACCAATTAACATGTTATATTACACATATTCATCATTTTTGTTTTGAGGACACTTAAAGTATACTACCTCACAACTTTTAAAATATAGCATATTGTTATCAACCATACTTATCATGCTCTCAGTAGACCTCAAGACTTCACAGAGTCCATGCCTCTTGTCCAACTGCAGTTTTATATCCTTAAACCAATCATTTCCCAATTGTTAAAAGACTCACATTGAAGCCTAATAGCCACAATTCTGCTCTCTGTTCCCATAAGTTTATCATTTCAAGGTTACACATAAAATTGAAATTGTGTGACATTTGTCTTCCAGTGTGTCACTTTTTTTTTTTTTGGCAAGCAAATAACTTTACTACTTACTAAAGATGAAATCAAATTTGCATGCACAGGTGAGCACTCTCTGAAACACCTTGGATTCATCACATATTTGAGTTTCAATTAGCATATATATATATATATATATATATATATATATATATATAGAGAGAGAGAGAGAGAGAGAGAACAATAATGGCAATATGTTATGCATCAATAGCAGCAACAACTTTTCCAGGTTCTGCAGTCATTTGAACAAAATTGTAGAGACATCCAGCACACTCCATTAAAAAACAAAAAACAAAAATCCAAAAAAACCAAAAACAAATAAAACAACAACAACAACAACAAAAAAGTGAAAAACAAAATCCCAGAAAACAGTGCAGTTCTGTTACTCTTGTGGTACTTGACACCATTTTTTTTTAAATTAGCTTCTCAGTCATCATCTGGGAGGACACCATTTTGAGCAACATTATTAAAAACAGCTTTGATAAAGCATGGTCACTACTATGTATCATAAAGCAGGTCCACATATGATTGAGTACATATCATGTTTGTCTTTTTGTGATTGGGTTAACTCGCTCAGAATGGTTTCTTCGAGTTCCATTCATTTTCCTGAAAATTTCAAGATTCCATTGTTTTTTTTTTCTGCTGAGTAGTACTCCACTGTGTAAATGTACCACATTTCTGGATCCATTCTTCAGTTGAGGGGCATCTAGGCTGCTTCCAGTTTCTGGCTATTACAAATAATGCTGCTATGAACATGGTTGAACATATGTCCTTGTTATATGAATGTGCTTCTTTTGGGTATATGCCTAGGAGTGGAATTGCTGGATCTTGTGGTAGACTCATTCCCATTTTCTTGAGGAGTCGCCATACTGATTTCCATAGTGGCTGTACAAGTTGGCACTTCCACCAGCAGTGGAGGAGTGTTCCTCTTTCTCCGCATTCTCTCCAGCATAAACTGTCATTGGTATTTTTGGTTTCTATTTGTGTCTTTTGGCTTATCTGAAGTTTCACAAATGTCACCATTCTTTAGAGCATACTTAAAGGAAGCCTCGGCTTTATTGTAAGCTTTGATCAATGCTGTATCATTCCAGATGTCAGAATCATCACTCTGGCCTGTGCCATGCCGGAACAGCACTGAATCCTCCTGTTCCGAGACCGCACCGCCGCTGCGCAGCGCCATGGCGAGCTACCATGGACCGTCCAGACACTTATTTACAATGATATTTTAAGGCACAGGGGTATAGATTGTCATTCCCATTTTAGAGACAAGAAAACTGGAGTCTCACTTCTAAAGTAATGTCAGGAAATAATTGGGAAAATCGCTTTCCTAACTATGACAATCTATGACACCATGCATGTAATATCAGGCAAGGGTGTTGATTTGGGGGTTTTGAGTCAATAGTTATTTAAAGGAGATATATTATTTAAATAAATTCTTACTATTATTTTATGTTACATTTTACAGATGAGTAATTGTGCTCCAAACTTGGACACTGTAGTGAAGTTCTATGCTGACCAAGGAGAATTAATGCAAACCTCAAAGGTTAAAGATGCAGTGTCTACTGGATGATGGTAGCACACACCTTTAATCCCAACACTTGAGGCAGGTGGATCTTTCTGAGTTCGAGGCCAGCTTGGTCTACATTGGGAGTTCCATAGGCTACACGGAAAAAACCTGTCTTAAAAAACTGAGAAAAAGAAAAGAAAAGAGAAGGTGCAGTGTCTACCAGGAAGACTTTCACTTCAAGTCCTGGCCACAGATTTGAAGGTCCTTAGCCTAAATGTACTTCTGACCAGTGTACTACAAATTCAGGAGTTCCCACAGCTTGTCCAGGGCAACTGACTTATAGTGACAGTTTCATTACGAAAGACACATGTTGGTGGGGTCTAGACGGTTTGGAATACACAGGCTTCCACACACTTTACATGTGAAGTCAGGCTAGACCTCCCTCCCCCCCCCAGCTCCTCAATGGTTTCACAGACTGGGAAGCTCACCCAAGCCTCAGTGACCTGATTTTTCCTAACTCATCCACCTCCTGCTGCTGGAGCTTAAACTCCAGGCCTCACATCTGCTAAGAAATAATCTCCTAAAAGTATGGTTGTCACAGCCCTCATTGTTCTTCTGTGGATTCCGCTATGAGCTGTAGTTTCTCTTCCCTTGCTGGATATAGTATGGAATCCCCAGGCTTCAGCTTTCTGGTCACACAATTGGCCTTTCTGTCTTACAATCAAGCCTTATCCTAGCACAAAGTCAGACGTGATGTAGATAAGCACCAGAAACTGCATGGATGTTCCCAATGATAGGAGAATTGCTGAGGTGTGGGAACATCCTCCTGTAAACCTGGGGCAAGAACGTTTTCTTTATTGTAGAACAATGCTTTAAATAGGACGAGGATCAATCAATGTGTAAGTGAAAGCACAATGAAGAACTGTGGGAATATGTTGAAGTTGATGGACTTTCCATAGAGTTTGACCCGGGCCTCCTCATATCCTTTCTTGAGTAATGAATATGGGGATCTCTGATCATGTGACATATTCCGAATCTGTTGATCCAAATCCAAACACTTACACGGGGCCCACGTGTCTTGTGGGACTGTTTGGGTGTTATGGATGTTTCTCCTGCATAGAATACCTTGCAATGAGCCACACTCATGCCAGGGGTGGGGCATTCACTTATGTAATAAGTACTTACTGAATGTCTATCATAGACTAGAAACCGTCACAGGCGTGGAAGGTACAAATGGGAATAAAACAAACAAAAGCCCTGCCTGGCCTTTTTGTAGCTTTCCTTCGGGTTGGGAGAGACAGACAATGAGCAAATAATCACGTATGGGTATGCAAGTCAGGTGGTGGAATGCACTTTGGAGAAAAGCAAATTGAACGCCCAGAAGCTGTCGCTGCTCCTCTGCAGGCCAGGCAGGGGAGGCTTGAGCAAGCAACGGGCTCTGGGGCAAAGTTTGTAATTTGTTGTTGCTGCTGCATGCCCTCTGGCTTAGGAAAAAAAAAATCTGTCCCTGAATGTTTAGCGAGTCTGCTTGGCCTTTTGATTCTGCAGTGATTAAATGCCAGCCTATTGGGAATTAGTTTTATTTTAATTCAAGGTTAAATGTAGAAAAGACCTCCTACTTCTTCCATCTATCAAAATTCAACTATGGATCTTCTAAGAGTGTCAGCTCCCCTTCGAAGCCCCCTCTGACCTCCCGCACACTAATTGCATTTCGCTCTTCCTTTGCCTGCTTAGCTTACAGGTGTTGTATCACGTTCCATTGTATTGCAGAAGGAATTACATGTGCATGGGTTCTGTTCTGCCAATGAAATGTGTGAGTTCCTTGGAGCCATGGCTCTTTTTCATGTCATTCTGAGTGTACCCATATCCTCCATCCCAAGGAACTGTAGAATGCTTGGGAGCAGCACCTGGTCAATTAGCTATTGATTGGGAGAGAGACACCTGCCTGCATGCTGAGCAACAAGGATATTTGATTTGCATTATGTAAGTTTCTTATCTAATTTCCACTGACTTCCCAGATGAATGAACTCTTCACCAAGCTCTTTAGGGCATTAGTTGTGACTGTTTCTTAGGAGAACATTCCAAAGTCAAGACTTCTTGATGCGATAACAAGTGAAAATATACTTATTGCTGCTTTTCTTATCACAAAGGAATTGTAGGGAACTGCAAATATAAATGACTATAATAAAAATAAAACTCAATTTCACTCATTCCAAAGGTATCTATTGAGCTGTTGTCCTCCTCCCTGGGTAGAAAGGAAACACCAAGGACAACAACAAATAGTATAGGCCAAGTCTTTTTTTTTTTTCTTTTTTTTCTTAGAAAGAAAATTATTTTACATGTCAATCCCAGGTCCCTCTCCCTCCTCTCCTCCCCTGCCCTGCCCCAACTAACGCCCTACCTATCCCTTACCCTTTCTGCTCCCCAGGGAGGGTGAGGCCTTCGGGTTAAGTCTTACATAGTGATACCAAATGAGTACTTATGGTTTATATAATAAATGAGTTATTATTTCCATAATTATTGATATAGTGCTAACATTTTGATATAAAGATACCATCTATTTTTTAAAAGTTTTGTTTTTGTAATTTAAAATTGTGTGTGTGTGTGTGCATGTGAGAACAGTATCCTTAGAGGCCAGATGTATTAGAACTACTGGAGCTGGAACTAAGGTAGTTGTGAGCTGCTGAGGAGTACTGGGAACTGAGCTCCAGTACTATGCAAGACCAGTTTTCATTCTGAACCACGGGCCATCTCTCTAGTCCCTATACTTTAGTCTTAAAGGCAGTATGATCACACAAACTTCCAAATAAGATAACGCCACAATACCGCTTTCTAGCTTGGCTTAGAAAAAGTAGCATATTATGAATATTTCTTTGGGTCTGGTAGTATTCTATAATATCATTTTTATTAGCCTACAATGCCTGGTTCTAATAATGGTTCAAATTTTCCAGCTGGGATACATTGATTATTAACTGAGAGCAAACTGCTGGCAGTGGGATTTTACTTCCGAAGGGTTTGCAAAAGCCACTCTCTCATGGGTATGGCTACACTGCCATCACATGCCACCCAAAGATGACCGAAGGGTCACGCTGATCAGTGTGCGAGAAGTGTAGCATCAGCAGATTTATTTGGTTTTCGTTTGGAAAAGAATTAACCTGGTCCATGTGTTTTTGCTGGCGAGTGTGTGGTCATTTCTTATGCATTGATCTCTAATGAGACCTGCTGCAGAGTAGATAATGAATGAAATTTGTAATCAGTGTTAGGCCGGAGAAAGCATTTTGCCAAGGTAGATGTCAGGACGGTTGGATGGTTTCAGCGCTTAAAGCTTAAAGTGAGGGGATGACTAATAGGTCCTATTCTTTATATTTATGTTAATTGATTCTTCAGTTTGGCCGGTATCTTGTCCTGCCGTCAGATGGAGAAAGGGCATTCAAGAAAAATCCTGGCCTGAGAATGTCAGGAACACAAGGAGAGAGCTAGGGCGAATGGTCCCAGTGTCACTAATGAGATTGTAGAGGGGAAGTGGTCCCTGGGCCCTGGGGAGAGAGTGTAAAGAGCAGCAGTCAGTCAAAGGCAACATTGCGTGGGCAGGAGACCAAAGAGCTGGAGCGCATGTGCACTGCAGCCTGCCTAGCTTTTGCAAGCGGGCATGAGGGGCTGTGTGGGGTCCTGTGCCCTCTCTGATAGTGCCAGTGTGACATGAGACTTATAAAGTGCCACACCGTAACGACTGCTTGTTAATATTAGGGCCTTGGTTCTAAGGAATTTCTGCTTTTCTTCCTAATGAGATGCGCTGCTCAGACAATCAACAGGCCTGGGAGGTGGCTGTGGTGTGGAGGGGACTGCTTGAAGATCCGGTGGGAAATAGTGCTAGAATGCTACCTGGAGTCTATCCTGGATTCCACTGCCTCCTAACCTCTGCTGGTTTGAGGGGTTGGAAGGCAAGGGCGGGCTTGGATGGCTCCTTTGGCTTTAGGGAATCTCCGAAGCTCTTGCCACCTTAACCAAAGCTTGCACAAGCTCAGTGAAGGCATGCCGCATTCTTTCCACACAGATGTGGGGAATAACAATGACTTTAACAGATTTAGTCTGCCATCTCTCCTATGAGCGCTTTTCCTGACTTTCACTAGAAAGAGTGGGTCTGAGAGTTGTACCATAACAGTACCACTCGCAGGTGACAGATTCTTCAGTCACTTTATCTTTATAGTGCCCCCCCCCACCCCACCCCAGAGTCTGGTGCAGCCCAGGCTGGCTTTCAGTTTGTTATGTAGCTGGGGATGACCTTAAACTCCTGATCCTCTTGTCTCTACCTCCTGAGTGATAGAATTTTAGCAACCCCACTCCCTGTTTATACACGGTAAGGGTGGAGCCCAGGGCTTCATGCATCCTAGGCAAGCACTACTGAGCCTTTATTATTATAGTGACCATCAAGACATGGCTTCAAATTCATAAAACCTGTGAGAGGAATCCTTTCCAATCCGGTTACTTTCCTCTCTATTCTTCTATTAATTTTCTTAACTTTGTACTCTACTTCATAAAATCATGAGCACTTTGCAATTTACTGAAGGAGTTGCTCTATAAAAGGTCACACGCTCTGATGACTTGCAGTGGTGTTGTATCTTCACCAGCCCTAGGAAAAAGTGTGTGTGTGTGTGTGTGTGTGTGTGTGTGTGTGTGTGTGTGTGTACATCCACAGGGGGTAGGGTAGAGGAAGAGAAATGATGAGGTGGTCTAGCTTCAAAGAGAACATTTGCAGATTTTTATCTGAAACACATTTTATTAAAATTGCAACAAACTTTATAAAATCAGATGTATGGTTCATTAAGGGAACATTACCTTACAATTATGATTAATTAGATTAAACTTATGAAAGTGTGTTATTTGTTCAAATCAAAAGGGTGGGGGAAGATGATGGATGATGAAAGAGTGTGATAAATGAAGAAAGCAGCTGAACTAAATTGAATGTGTATTCATCCGTTCTCACTTCATAACTAATGATAAATTGAGCATGTCACATTTAACAATACTCGTCTGGGCTTAAGCACACGGCTTCGGCTCCTGTTCTCGAAACCTTGTGATGGTTGAGACAACAGAACTGAGATTTTTGCTTCCTGTACTTTGCCTGCCTCTTACCTTGGAAAACACAATGGCTACTTACTCAATTAAGAGAATGTATAGAGCTGTTAATTCATTGTAAAATTGCCCTTCCTCAGATCATGCTCCAGGTATTTGAAATAGATTTATCTTAACTTAAAATGAACATCCCCATTTGTAGGCCTAATTATATGGCAGGGGTGGAAAGCTCCCAGAAGTGGAGAAACAGCTTTCTTTCTGATGCCATGTTTTCTTTGGCATTAGATGGGAAGAAATACTCCCCCAAACTCATTAGAGAGTCTGGGAAACGTGAAGGTGAGAGACGGATGCCAAGCAGGTTGCGTCAGCTTCCTGAAACCCCAGGCTTTCGAGGATTTAACCACATCATCATTTTGCAAGGATTATGAAGCTGGTGTTAGGGTCAAGGAGGAAGGCGGTGGGAAATAGTTCATCCAAACCGAAATTAGACAAATTTGCCACACAGACTCAGGACTGGCTTTGGGAAAAAGTCATTTTTTTTCTATAAATGCTCAGGAGCTATGTATGATATGGGATGTGATACATAGGCAGTGCTCACTGCCTTGGAATCCCCTGACCTTGGTTTGAGATCATGTGAAGTGACAGTTTCTGAAAAGATTGTACACTTTATTTCTCTGTGCTCCGAGTTCCCTGGAAAAGGTTTCTGTAGATTCACTTTGTATTGTGGTGAAGGATTTCTAGTCAGTTTTGATTTTTATCTGAACCTCATCATCTTCAACCTCTTCCTCAAGCTTGATTGGACTATTTCTAGCTTGATCTTCTCAGCAGTGGTGGAGTGTTGAAGGGACCGAGTCAGATACTTTTCAGAATACTACACACATGGGCTACACAGGAGAACAGACTTGTGGGTAAGAACTCTGCCGCCCCTTGAGGGAGCCAACATCCTGAAAGGTAGGAGTCAGGAGGGACAGTGGTCATTTAGGAGCTTCAAATGATGGTGCTGATGCAAACAGTTATTCAGTGGTCATTGTGCAGCTAGAAACAAGTTGTTTCTCAACTGTGGGTCTTCCACTTTTGGTTGTGAGCCTAGCCTTTAATGGCTGAGCCATCTCTCCAGTTCAGCTGTGGTTTTTGATGGGGTTGGGGAGGGCTGTGCCCACTAGGAGACATTTGCCACTGGCCAGAGGCCTTTTGTCCATCATAGTTTTGGATGAGTATTGTTTCTTGCACTATGGGTGAGGCCAGGATGTTGCCAGACTCACCACAGTGTGTAGATGTGATGTCACAAAAAGAAATTATCTGAAGTCCCCTGTTTCAACATGCCACTAGAGGTAAGGCTGAGAGTGTTACTTGACAATAAGGCATGTATTTAAAGAATGGAAATTGGTGAAGTCACTCGGTGATCAAGTGACAATGAAATTTAAGGTGATTTGCAAGGCTGATATATGTCAATATTTGAATCACATTCTTTTAAGAAATTTATTTATTTATTTAATGTGTATGCCTGGGTGTGTGCATTACAGGTGGTTGTGAGCTACCATTGGGTGTTGACAGCCAAACTCTGGTCTTTCCAGCCTCCTAATTATGTTCTTAAAGCAGCACAAGAAACATTCAGGTCAATACTATGCCAAGTGAACTCTAAAATCAACAACTTGACTCTTACTAAAACCTGAAGAAGAGTGCTATGTACACTGGATCAGTTTTGGATCCCAACCAAAGTGATTTTTTTTTGTTTTGTTTTGTTTTTCGAGACAGGCTTTCTCTGTGTAGCTTTGGAGCCTATCCTGGCACTCACTCTGGAGACCACGCTGGCTTCGAACTCACAGAGATCCACCTGCCTCTGCCTCCCAAGTGCTGGGATTAAAGGCGTGCGCCACTAACGCCCAGCCCAACCAAAGTGATTTAATTCCTGAAGTACCCAAATACTGTTGCCCTGCTTACATCTTTAGGAATTCATATGCTAAATTCCAGTGAGGTTCTTGAGGGAGTATTGTATCATTCCTTATATATGGAGAGATGTTGGGAGGGGAAACCTTGGTCTTGTGATTCAATGAGAAGGAGAAGCAGGGTTCAGCTTTCTTGAGACCATTGCTTGTTTATCCAGTCAGGCCACTTTTCTCTTCCCAGGACAAGCATTGCTCCCACTTGTGAGGATGGTGTCTCTATCAGAAACAAATTGTCTTTGGAAGGGGGCATCCAGAGGGTGAGGGAATTGGAGGAAAGTCATGCTATGCTAGACTATTCAAGAGGAGCTTAGAGCAGGAAGCTTCCTCACTTGTCTCAGTTTTGACGTGCAAAAACATTTCAGAGCTGAGACACTTCTTCTATAGGGTTCCAAGAGGGAAGAATATTTACTCACCTGTGGGAAGAGGGGTTCTGGTGACCATCCAGGCTAATGAACAAACTTTTAACAATACTCTTCTGGCAGTACTATGAATCAAGTAGGTTATTCGAGTCAGAGCAGAAGGTGATAACAAATGTGGAGATTTCCTGAGGGGTACAGAACACCCAGAGACTCCTCCTGCCATCCCCAGAGACACAGATCCTTTGACTCTTCAGGGTTAATTAATTTAAAAAGAGTAAATGAGGTCAATCACATTAACCACTTAAAGTGTACAATTTAGTGGCAGTAAGTACATTTTCGATGTTACATAACCACCACACAATGTCTTTCAAACTTTAATTTTTTCACCTGAAACAGAAACTAGACATTTAGACATAATTCCCAATCCTTATTCCTGGCTGCAGGTAGTCAGGATTATGCAATTTTACTGTGGATCTGCTGCTCTGGGTGTCTCCTACAAGGGGAATCAGACCATGGTTGCTGGTCTGATTACAGTTAGTTCACTTTGCATTTTGAGTGCCAGTGATGTCATGTGTGGAGGGTATTTGCTAATTATGAAAGAAATGAAAGTCATAGCAGGGGAAGAGAAGTAGCATGTTATCCTCAGGACTTAACATGTTAATTTTTTCTTGAGGACCAGTGAGATGTCCCTCAAGATGATGACATGGGGTGGATGCTCAGAACCCTCATGGTGGTAAAAGCAGACCAACTCCTACATGTGGTTCCCAGACCTCTGTGTGTACACTATGGCATCCTTACATATGCTATGGTTTGTACACACCCCTCACAAAGTACAAAGATAAGTGAGAAATGTTTTCTTGTGCCATATGTTAGTGGATGCTTGTAATTCTGGGGCAATTAGGTCAGGGCCAGCCTAGGCTATATGGGAGTTAGGGCCATACTGTGCTATGTGAAACCCTGTGTCAAACATCAAAACCACACCACAACAAAACGCTTCTTCCCTTAACTTAGTAATAATAACATAAAGCCTGGTATTTGAATACTGTTTCATATTTCTTCATTCAAAGAACCACGACATTGCACCCTGTTTGATATTTATTATTTTGGACAAATATGTCAGTCTATGCCAATATTTTAATTTTTCTAGTTTAATTGTACTTAGGAACATTTTAAACTTCTTATTTGATGGGATTGACACCATGTGAAGAACTGATTGGGAGGAATGACATGCCTGCTTCCTAATCATTTATCGATAAGGACTCTGTCTCCAAGAAGGAATTGGAGACGTACATCTTTTCAAGGTCCCATGGGAAATTAACAGCAGAGTCAGAATTAGAATTCATAGCCTGTGAGTGTCTGAGGCTCCACTGAGCTGAGCTGCCTTACAGCCACAAAGTTTTCTTTCCCATGTGCCTATTCCCAGTGACCTCTACTGGTGCCCGCCAAGCGTGAAGAAAAAGTAACCTTCCATGAATTCCCCCATGGGTGCAAACAGTGCAAATTGTTTTCTTTTGGGGTCAGAGCTTTGCCACCTGCCATTTCAGACGCGGTGGAAGGCTGAAATACATCATTTGAGGGGTTATGCACCATGTCACCCGTTACTGACTGGTCCCGACTTTTCCATCGGAAAGCAGTTCTCTCTTCTGTCTGGCATTGTCTCTAGGATCCCATCTACCTGCTAAGCTCCAGGTGGCTCAAGGAGGTTGGATGGGACATTCTGTTCCCATTTAGATGTAGATGGAGGGCAAGGTTAGGCATCAATTACACTAATGCCTTCCTCGTTGCCAACTTTATTTGTCCCTACCTCTACAACCCCCTCCCCTTTTCTGTGCTTGTGGTTTAACACAGCTTTGTTGCACTTCCCCTCTGATATTGTCTCATAAAACTCTCTGGCACTAATAGAATTGTCTAACTAGCTTCCCAGGTTATGTGCCACCCCCTCCCTTCCCAAAGCACACGGGTAGAAAAGCAGTTAAACTTGACTCTGTGACTTCCCTAGCCAAGTTCCGTCCTTTTATCACAGAAAGGCTTTCAAGTGTGCACTGTGGTGCATTTACCTTTTTCTTAATAAAACTTCCATCCCTCCTTCCTTGTCTGCTTGCCAAAGGAGGAGCACAGATGGGTCTGCCTGGAAGAATCAAATGAGACGGAGGAAGGGAAAACAGGGCAGGAAGAGTCAGTGGCTAATTTACTGGGACAACACATTCATTTCAGCTCAGAATCTTAAAACCACCCATGCTCCGGGAAAATAACTTTTAATGGCATAGTGACATTTCAGTGACAGTATTTGAGTCTTCTGAGGAACAGTCTGACTGTAGAGGAGGAGGAGAGGGTGGAAGAGTGGCTGAGCAGTGTTAGGGGATGCCGATTTCTTTGTTTGAATCTGTACATGTGCATTTCAGTTTTGAGATGACTTCAACACACCACATAGGTGTCTTGCCTCTCCTGTGTTTTTCTGACTCCCAAGAGGCATGCTGTGTCCTGTCTTTCCCAGGGCACACATGACTATTCTACACCTGTAGAATACACTACATGCTGTAGTCTCTAAGTCTTGATGGTTCTAAGACGGGATCTCTTTTCATCTTAGTGGTTCCCAGATTAGGCTCATTTTCATCTCTCTCTCTCTCTCTCTCTCTCTCTCTCTCTCTCTCTCTCTCTCTCTCTCTCTCTCTCTCTCTCTCACACACACACACACACACAGCATACCCAGAAACACAGATCCTCTATATTTACCCTTGTTGATTTTGACTCACTTGGTTTTGAGTTTACTACAAAATTTATTTGTGAGACAGTATCTCAGTATGGAGCCTAGACCACCCTCAAATTCAGAACCCTCCTGCTCAGCCTCCTGAGTGTTGAGGTCACAGGTGTGTTCTGCTCTGCTTGGTGAGGAGTGATATTTTAACAACACTTCTCATGGTTGGTCAAGTGATCTATTGTATCAAGAAATGCCTTTCTTACAGCATTATAGTTATTTGCTAATTGTGCTTCCCAATAGCAGTGTGTCTTTAGCTTGGTCTCTCATTCTCATTCTCAGGGTTTTTCATCTTGAAGAGGT
The DNA here is from genome assembly GCF_003668045.3 of Cricetulus griseus. Classification (NCBI taxonomy): domain Eukaryota; kingdom Metazoa; phylum Chordata; class Mammalia; order Rodentia; family Cricetidae; genus Cricetulus; species Cricetulus griseus. Next base: position 163,008,682 of record NW_023276807.1, read on the forward strand.
TAGAAGCACAACTCCAGACTTCAAGGGAGACTGAGATAGCATTAAAACCTACTTATTTCTCTCAGCTATAGGCTAAAATTCAGACTTCTTGGTTTAACATTTAGGTCTTCTTTAGTTTAATTTCTGTCTCCATTGCCAGCTTCCCTATTCTTCTGTTATGGATACTACCATCTCTCCCCATTGAACTCCCTGGATCCTGTATGTCTACACAGGTGTGTCTTTTGCCAGGACCATCCATCTCCCTCTGTCTTCACCTGGAGGGGTGGGCCTACATACAACCTGTTGGGCTGGGCAGACTCTTGTTAGTTGTTCTATGGCTCTGGGGTACCTATTTCATGACACTAAGGTGACGCTGATCAGATTGTGTAGTTTCTTGTCTTTACTAGATTGCAAACTACTGGGTGTCAAAGGTTATTTCATGCCTTTTATTGTTGTCAAACATAACACATTATCTGGAAAACAATAGGTAAAGGAATTGTGTATAGCGTGAGTGGATGAAATAATATCCCATTTACAGTGTGGTCGATAAGAGCCTAGACTCTGCTCCCAGGCCAGGAATGGCTTTTTGTTTTACTGCTTATTAGTTGGATGGTTTTGGCCCAATTACATACTATAATTTCCTCATGGAGTGTACTGCTACTTGTAATTACTACTATTATTAGTGTTGTTGTTATTATTGTCAGTCTGGGGAAGGATACAAGGAATATCAGCAAAGATTTTGGATGGAAACAAGATTCATCTCTTTTCTGTCTTAGGCAAGTGATGCAACCATTATGTACAATGACTAAAACCCACCTGTTCACAGGTGTGTAGTAACAATGAGAAATAACAATACTCACCATTTGTTGTGTGCTTCTTGTGTACCAGGTATTTTTTCTAGAATGCTTTGCATGTGCCAGTTCATTTAATGGTGCAATTGTACCCTATTTTGAGGTAAAGATGATTACCATGCAAACTCTATAAATGAGTAATTTATCTGTAACACAACCTTTTTCATGTTACACAGGTCTACATAGAAAATTCCAGGATAGCCAGGGCTACGCAGAGAGACCCTGTCTCAAAAGCTCCACCCCCAAAAGAACGCAATCATAGTATGTGCCATGTGAGGATTGGCATCCCCTTCCACTGGTATAACTCTCTAAAGATCCCTATAGGTTGTATATGTCACTAGTCTATTCCTTTCTGTAGTTGAGTGCTATGTTCTTTATTATTCATCTCTGGGAGGATGTGTGGTGGTTTCTTCTTTCCAACTATTACAGATAAAACCATGTGGATATGTTTGTATAAGATTTTCTTATCTATGGGACAAATGATGAGTTGCTGGGCCATATGGCAATTGTATGCATAGGTTTTAAAAAATATCATTATTTGTTCTTTGATTATTTATTCTTTGAGAAATTAATAGGTATATTTTTGATAACATCCACCTCCTACTCCTTCCCTCCAACTCCAGCCAGACCCCTCCCAACAGACTCTCCTCCCAGCTTCATGACACGCCTTTTCCCCTCCCTCCCCCAAGTCTGGTCAGTGTTGCCCACATGCTCATAGGTGTGAGGCCACCTACTTTGGCTACACTCCAAAGAAAATGTCCTCCCCATGTAGGCCTTCAATTGAAATGGACACTTGTTTTTTTATTTTTATTATTTATTTTATTACTAATTTTGTAATTGGTGAAAGACAGCTGCTGGGATAAAGAGGAGAAGAGGGACAGCGTTGTCTCAACTGTTGACATCTGCAGCCTCCTTCTGCCTTCCATTGCAAATTCAGCTTGAAAGTCACAAGACATGGTGATTTTTGTAGAGATTCAGATCAAGGGGACATTCATAATACTGAGACTATGCTAAACAACTTCAGATTCTATGACTCTCAGGCTTGGCTTCATCCCTGCCATGCACCCCAAAACTGTTCCTCTGATGTCATCGATGTGCTTTACAGAGAGAAAGGAAAGACTAGAGTATCTGGTGGGCCTTGTGTTGCCTCTACTGGGTAATCTCGTTCTTATTAGTGTGGCTGGATTGTGATTCCTGTCAGAGCTCCTCCTGATTCTGGCTACTTCCAAGGACTTACGCTCTTGAGGCCTGGGTCTTACAAGCATGAGAACTTTACTTCCAGTTTTAACTTTAGGATGAGAAATTGTTTAAAAGTTTGAAACAACGGGCTAAAGAGATGGCTCAGCTGTCAAGAGCGCTGAGTTCAATTCCTAGCACCCATGTCTTGTGGCTCACAGCTGCCTGTAATTCCAGCTCCTTTTCAAGCTTCTGCAGGCATTATACTCATGTGCACAAACTCACACATATACATAGCTAAAAATAAAAACAAATTATACCAGCTGTGGTGGAACATGACTTTAATCCCAGCATTATGGAGGCAGAAGCAGGCAGAGCTCTGTGAATTTCAGGCCAGGCCAGTATAATGAGACCCCAAACAAAGCAAAAACGAAGGCAAAACCCAACAAATAAACAAACACCCCTGCTGAAATAAAATAAATAAATAAACAATTGAAACAAGCAAATGAATGTCACCGTGGCATGTCCTTTCGATGTCTGTTTATGAGCATTCTTGGTGATTTTTTTTTTTTAATTCATGTAGGTTGTGTTTGGCAAGCATTTCCTTGAAGGACCACATAGAAAATATTTTATATTTTTATGACACAAAATTTCTGTCACAGTGATTCATTTCTCCTGCTATAGGTGAAGTTACCTAAATAACTATGGTTTTGTGCTCATAAAGCTTTATTTATAAGACAAAGTAACAAACTTACAGACCATAGCTTGCAACCCTTCTGGCCTCCAAATGGTATGGATCCTTTTGGACAGATTATTCACTATTATTAAAACTTCAGATAGTGACATCTGTATTAACTTTTGACTTTTGTTTTCTGGTAGGAATGTGAGTGTTATTTATCTTTAGGAAGTGTTTTGTTTACCACCCTGGGTACTATTTCTGTTTTTAATATAGAAATAGTGTTCTAACACTTCCACATGGCTGTAGATACTTAGGCCTTTGAGTGTTTTTCATCCTGCTAGCTCTCAATCTTAGGTTAAATAAGTCATGTGTTAATGAGAAGTTGAGAGAACTTGTTGAAAACAATATTCTGATATCCTAGCATACAGCTCACTGCATTTCAGTAGTGCCTTCTCAGACCTCAAGGAAAAGGAACCAACTCTCTTTGATTAACATTTTGTCAGCATTTAGGAGTAACTGTAGATGTGTTTGACACACAGTGTGTTACAAGGTTGGAGTCCCTGGCAGCACTCGGTTCTTTCCATCTTCCTCTTATTTCCTCTTACCATCTCCTCTCATTCCCTCCTTCCCAAGGCACTTCCCCGTCTCCCTATTCCCAGATGCAAATTCTCTCATGAGCTCTAATGTCATGTTTCCTCTTTATAAAACTGTGAAGTTATGCATTCCTTCCCTCCTCCTATACCAGGAAATGGCTTTTTGAAATGAGCCCTTGGTTATTTACTTATATTTTATTTCTCTGTAACAATGAATGAGCTTCACCACACAAGCATCTGGAGCAGAACAAGATTTACCTGTTTAATTAACACAGCAGAGCTAGAAGTGGCTTTCTTCTTAGTTATTTTTTTTTCTCTTGTAAAATTTATTATGTGGTTCCGGTGTCACTTATGCAGTGACTCACTCAACCTCTTTTTCTTTTCAGCCATCTCATCTATATGCTTTACATTAATTATGTTAATTTAGTGAGATGAAGGAGCCTTCTCAATTTCTGTAATTCTTTCCTATGCATGTGTGAGTAATAAAAAGCATTCAATTCTTAAGTGAGTATATCTTTTCACATACAATATCAGAGCCACCCTACTCCATGCCCTCAAGGACAATTATTTAAAAATGATATTCTAGGAACAAGCAACTTCTAAAATGGTATTTTTGTGTTCTAGCAAGTTTGGAAGGCTTTAGTTGTATCTGCTTGCACGAATACCAACTGTCTACCAAGAACAGTGACAGTGCACATTATGGAAAAGATATTAATAATATTCCATGAATTTATTTACTACAGCAACTGTTTTCTGGACTCCTACTATGTGTTAAGTGTAGCATTAGGAATGGAAATTAAAGTTGAACCAGAGATAATGTTGGTACAATTTTTTATCAAATGTTCTGAACATAGAATTGGTTCATGAGAGAAGCCAACATGAGAAAACCCAACATAAAAATAGCATTGTCATCTTCAGTTAAGCTTATGTTTCTTAGATACTCTTTCCATGGCTTTTGGTTGTATGAGGGACAAAGAGAAGGAGGTGGGAGAGAAGGTAGCGGAGAAGGAGCAGGAGGAGGAGAGAGAAGGAGGGGGTCATGTGAACCTGTCGTTAACTGAAGGCCCATGTGTATGAGATTCATATAATACACGAATCTCCCTATGCTCCATGAGAAATTGAGAACTTGCTTTGCTTTCAGCAGATTTCTGTGGACATTTTCACATTGACTTTTCATTCTTTTTTTGTTCTGTCCAAACTTTCAGTATCATAAACATTTTATCTTCTACAGCATTTTGAAAATTTTAGCCAATTACAGATATGAAACTTGAATGGCTACCATAGGCTCATATATTTGAATGCTTAGTCATGGGGCAGGGTTCGGGGGGTGGAACTGTTTGAGAAGGATTAGAAGTAGTAGGATGATGGGAAATGTACTTCTGTGTATGTTCATCTTATTGATTGTTGAATAAAGTACTGTTTGGCCAATGAGGCAGCAAGTTAGAAGGGACTAGGAGTCAAGGAGGATTCTGGGAAATGTAGTAAAGAAGTGGTGATCCAGGCAAGAAGTGACATAGCAGGGAGACTCATATTTAAGCAAGGGCAAGCAGGAAGTGGTCCCTTTCCCCTTCGCTCTTTCTCCTGCTCTCTGCTCTGAGCCACCATGTGATCCCGGGGATGAGGACGCCAGTGGAAGGCATCCGATAAGTCTTATAGATTTATGATAATTAAGACTGAGATAGCAGATGAGAAATCCTAGTCATTGGCCAACCAGCATTTGTACCTAATATAAGTCTCTATGTATTATTTTGTCCATCCACGTGGCAGGCAGAATGCAAGTTGGTGTCGGAAAGATTTATCGTAACAGTTGGCGGTATGGGCTTGTTGGAGGTATGCCCCTGGGAGTGGGTTTTGAGGTTTCAAAAAGCCCATACCAGGCCCATTGTTTCTCTGTCTGCTCCCGAAGGATTAGGTCTTAGCTACTGCTCTAGTGCCACATGTGCCTCCATATTCCCAGCACAGTGTCCACTGTGCTAATAATGGATTAAGTCCCTGAAACTGTAAGGAAACTCACAATTAATTGTTTTCTTTCATAAGAGTTGCCTTGGTCATGGTGTCTCCTTAGAGAAACAGAACAGAGACTAAGACAACAGACTTTCTTGAACTTGTTTGATGTTTCTTCATGTGTTGATACTTTGGGCAGTTGAGTCATGTTGCTTTCATTGTTTTTCCACATCCGTTTTCTCCTTTAACTGATTCTATTCATTCTAAAAAAATCTGATTATTCCCCAGGTCTCTTAATTTTTCTACAATATTTATCCCTTCATGCCCCAGTTTTCATTGTAATTTTCTTCTGACCTCCTTCCTAGTCCATCAATTCCATCGTTAGTGTAGTCTACCATGCTTTTTAAACCCATCTATTAAGATCTTATTTTTGATTATTATAATTTTTCAGTTTTAAGATTTTCATTAGTTTTTTGTAGAGTTCAGAGATTTTTTGCTTACATTTAATGTAGTTTTTCAGCTTTCATATTTTTATTTTCTCCAATATACTTTCTATAGCTAAATTATAGTTGTTGTGTGATTATTAATGAATTGGGATACTCCATGCTTTCTGTTGTAATTTTTCAGTTATTTTTCCTCTAGTCCACACAAGTATGTTTGCAAATGTGGTAGTTTGAATGAGACATTTTCCCCATAGACTTGGACATCAGAACACTTGGTTTCCAGTTGGTGGTACAATTTGGGGAGGTTTGTGTGGCTTGGCAGCTGGAACTACGCCACTGGGGATAGGATTTGAGCGATTGAAGTCTCTCATCACTTCTAGTTCTCTATCTTTCTCTCCCTCTCTCTCCCCCCTCCATGTTTGCATTTAAAGATGTGAACTCATACTTTGCTGGTCCTGTCACAGTGCCTGAGTGCCTGCTGTGCTGTAAGACCACCTTACAGGAAGAAATTCTTTCTTCTGTATATTGCTTCTGGTCATGGTATTTTATTACAGCAACAGAAAAGCAACTGACAATATCTTTTATCAGAGTGGCTATACATTTTCTTCAGTGATCATCTAAATTATTGGAATGTAGACTGTGGTCTTGCAAGCATCACATTATTCTTCTGCATTGCTGATTTTGCATAAAGGCAGCCCTTCATGTGTCCAATCCAAAGCAAAATGATTCTTTTTCTAGTCAGGGTTTCTCAGTGTAGCTTTAGAGCCTGTCCTGGAGCTCACTCTGTATATCAGGCTGGCCTCAAACTCACAGAGATCCACCTGCCTCTGCCTCCTGAGTGCTGGGATTAAAGGTATGTGCCACCACTGCCTGGTGCAGGTTTATTTGTTTGTTTGTTTATTAAGGTCCTCCCCCTCTCAACATATCCAGGACTCTGTAGTCTCTATATCTCAAAAGACCAGCTTGCTCAACTTTTAAGCCTTTTGAATTTATCTTCTAGAGTGGATAAACATCCTGAGGATAAATGGCAGGCCCCAACTGCCTAGGCCATGCCCTCCGCTCATAGTTTCTGAGACCAGACAAGATTGGACACATTAAGGGTGGTGTGATCATAGACTACCTGAATCTTTTCTTTGAATCTCTGACTTAATCCTCATTCAGCAATTTTTCCTCTTTCCTCTTTTAGTTCTTCATAGTCTTCATCATTTTCTAGGACCCAAAGTGAATATCCGCAGTGTCAGCTGTTTTACACACACACACACACACACACACACACACACACACTGCATAACAAATAAGGCAAATATCTACTATCCAGGAAAAGAAATAGAAGTTTGGCCAACCTGTCCTATACCAAGGTGAATGACCCTCTGCTCTTGCCCAACCCCTGTTGAAAGACCCATTCATCCTGATCTCTCTGGGCCTGTGCCTGCTTGGAGTAGACCCGCCCTGGCCAGGGAGGAGCTCCCTGAGTCTGGAAACACCTAACTCTTCCTCCCTGCTCCACTGACCTGTCCCATACCGAGGTCACAAGAGGAGATAGAGAGACCCCACCTGTACCACTGAAAGAAGATATGGGAAGAAGACAGAATAAGAACTCACTCAACAACAGAAAGACCACCAGACACCACCAGAATCTAGGGACTCCACACCAGCAAGATCTGAAAAGCTTGACACAAAAGATGAAGAAGAGATGGACCTCAAAATTATCTCAGGAAGATGATAGAGACCTTTAAGGAGGAAACAAGAAAATCCCTTAAAGAAATAGAAGAAAAAGCAAGCAAAAAATTACATGAAATGGAGGAAAAGACAAACCAAAAAATTCAAGAACTAAACAAATCTCTTAAAGAATCTAAAGAAACCCAAGAAAAAACAACCAAACAAGTGAAGGAAGCACTCGAAACAGTTCAAGGCATGAAAACTGAAATAGACACAATAAAGAAAACACAGAATGAGGCGATGCTGGAAATGGAAAGGCTGGATAAATAATCAGGAACTAAAGATGTGAGTATAACTAATAGAATTCAAGAGATGGAAGAGAGAATCTCAGTTATTGAAGACTCGCTAGAGGATATACATTCATCGACGAAAGAAAATCTCAAGTCCAACAAATCCCTAACACAAAATATCCAGGAAATATGGGACACCGTGAAAAGGCTGAATCTAAGAATAATAGGTATAGAAGAAGGTGAAGAAACAATGCTCAAAGGTACAGAAAACATATTCAACAAAATCATAGAAGAAAACTTACCCAACCTACAGAAGGATATGCCTATGAAAGTACAAGAAGCTTACAGAACACCAAACATACTGGACCACAAAAAGAAGACCCCCACCCTAAAACATAATAATCAAAACACCAAATCTACAGAATAAACAGAAAATATTAAGAGCAGCAAAGGAAAAAGGCCAAGTAACATATAAAGGCAGACCTATCAGAATCACACCCGACTTCTCAATGGAAACTCTGAAAGCCAGAAGGTCTTGAATAGAGATCCTACAAGCACTAAGGGAGCATGGATGTCAACCCAGACTATTGTACCCAGCAAAACTTTCAATCACTATAGATGGAGAAAACAAGATATTCCATGACAAAAACAGATTTAAACAATACATATCCATAAATCCAGCACTACAGAAGGTTCTGGAATGAAAACTCCAACCCAACAAACATTACTACACTCACAAAAACATAAGAAATAGATAATCCAATTTTACCAAACACGAAAAGAAACAGGGGCGAAATCCACACACAATGACACCACCAACAATAAATCCAAAACAAACAAGAACCAACAATCAAAGGTCATTAATATCCCTAAATGTCAATGGTCTTAACTTACCCATAAAAAGATATAGGCTAACAGAATGGATACCAAGACAGAATCCATCCTTCTGCTGTTTACAAGAAACACACCTCAACTTTAAAGACAGGTGTTACTTCAGAGTAAAAGGTTGGGAAAAGATTTTCCAATCAAATGGGCCCAAGAAACAAGCTGGTGTAGCAATCCTGATAACTAATAAATTAGACTTCAAACTAAAATCAATCAAAAGAGATGAAGAAGGGCATTTCATACTCATCAGAGGAAAAGTCCATCAAGAAGAAGTCTCAATCCTGAACATCTATGCCCCAAATACTAAGGCAGCCATGTTTGTAAAAGAAACATTGCTAAAGCACAAACCACACATAAAACCACACACACTTATAGTAAGAGACTTCAACAGCCCCCTTTCACCACTAGACAGGACCACCAGACAGAAATTTAACAAAGAAACAAAGGATCTGAAAGAAGTTATGACCCAACTGGGTTTAACAGATATCTATAGAACATTCCATCCAAACACAAAAGAATATACCTTCTTCTCAGCACCACATGGAACCTTCTCTAAAATTGACCACATAGTTGGCAGCAAAGCAAACATCCACATCTACAAAAGAATTGAAATAACCCCCTGTATCTTATCAGATCACCATGCTTTAAAGCTAGAATTCAACAGCAATACAAATTGCAGAAAACCTACAAACTCATGGAAATTGAATAACACCCAATTGCACCATTCCAGGGTCGAGGAAGAAATAAAAAAGAAATTAAAGACTTCCTAGAATTTAATAAGAATGTAGACACAACATGCAGTGCTAAGATGAAAGTTTATAGCACTAAGTGCCCACATGAAGAAACTGGAGAATAGTCACACTAGAGAATTGACAGAACAACTGAAAGCTTTAGAGCAAAAAGAAGCAAACTCACCAAGGAGGAGTAGACACCAGGAAATAATCAAACTGAGGGCTGAAATCAATAAAGTAGAAACTAGGAAAACATTACAAAGAATCAATGAAACAAAGAGTTGGTTCTTTGAGAAGATCAACAAGATAGACAAACCTCTATCCAAACTAACCAAAAGGCAGAGAGAGAGAGAGAGAGAGAGAGAGAGAGAGAGAGAGAGAGAGAGAGAGCATGCTAATTTACAAAATCAGAAACGGAAAGGGGGATATAGTAACGGACACTGAAGAAATCCAGAGAATCTTCAGGTCATACTTGGAAAACCTGTACTCCACAAAATTCGAAAATCTAAAGAATAGATATCACTTACCAAAATTAAACCAAGAACACATAAGCAGTTTAAATCAACCTATAACCCCTAATGAAATAGAAGCAGTCATCAAAAGCCTCCCAACAAAAAAAAAAGCTCAGGGCCAGATGGCTTCACTGCAGAATTCCACCAGAAATTCAAACAAGAGCTAATACCAGTACTCCTCAAACTCTTCCCCACAATAGAAGCAGAAGGGACATTGCCAAACTCTTTTTATGAGGCTACAATCACTTTGATACCAAAGCCATACAAAGATACAACCAAGAAAGAGAACTACAGACCAATATCCCTCATGAACATCGATGCAAAAATACTCAATAAAATATTGGTGAATCGAATCTAAGAACACATCAGAAAAATAGTCCACCATGATCAAGTAGGCTTCATCCCAGGGATGCAAGGATGGTTCAACATATGAAAATCCATCAATGTAATCCACCACATAAACAAACTGAAAAAGAAAAACCAGAGGATCATCTCACTAGAAGCTGAAAAGGCCTTTGACAAAATCTAACATCCCTTCATGATAAAGATCTTGAAGAGAGCAGGAATAAAAGGAATATATCTAAACATGATAAAGGCAATATACACAAAACCAATAGCCAACATCAAAATAAATGGAGAGAAACTCAAAGCAATTCCTCTAAAATCAGGAACAAGACAAGGCTGTCCACTCTCTCCATACCTCTTCAATATTGTACTTGAAGTCCTAGCTAGAGCAATAAGACAAGAAAAGGGGATCAAAGGGATACAAATTGGAGAGGAAGAAGTCAAACTTTCATTATTTGCATATGATATGATAATCTACATTAGTGACCTAAAAAACTCTACCAGGGAACTCCTACAGCTGATAAACACCTTCAGCAAGGTAGCAGGATACAAAATTAACTCAAAAAAATCAGTAGCCCTACTATGTACAGATGATAAATCTAATGAGAAAGAAATCAGAGAAACATCACCCTTCACAATATCCATAAGCAACATAAAATATCTTGGGGTAACACTAACCAAAAAAGTGAAAGACCTGTACAGCAAGAACTTTGAGACTTTAAAGAAAGAAATTAAAGAAAATACCAGAAAATGGAAAGATCTCCCATGCTCTTGGATAGGTAGAATCAACATAGTAAAAATGGCAATGTTGCCAAAAGTAATCTACAGAGTCAACGCAATCCCCATCAAAATCCCAACACATTTCCTCACAGACCTTGAAAGAACAATACTCAACTTTATATGAAAAAAAAAAAAACCCCAGGATAGCCAAAACAACTCTGTACAATAAACGATCTTCTGGAGGCATCACCATCCCTGACTTCAAGCCCTATTATAAAGCCATAGTCCTGAAAACAGCTTGGTATTGGCACAAAAATAGAGAGACAGACCAATAGAATCAAATTGACAACCCTGATATTAACCCACACACCTACGAACACCTCATTTTTGACAAAGATGCTAAATCTATACAATGGAAAAAAAGATAGCATCTTCAACAAATGGTGCTGGCACAGCTGGATTCGGACATGCAGTAGATTCCAGATAGATCCATACCTGTCACCATGCACAAAACTTAAGTGCAAATGGATCAAAGATCTCAACATAAATCCAGCCACACTGACTCTTCTAGAAGAGAAAGTGGGAGATACCCTTGAACAAATTAGCACAAGAGACTGCTTCATGAACATTACACCAGTAGCACAGACACTGAGGTCTGCAATTAATAAATCGGACATCCTGAAACTGAGAAGCTTCTGCAAGGCAAAGGACACAGTCAGTAAGACAAAACGACCGCCCATAGAATGGGAAAAGATCTTCACCGACCTCACATCTGACAGAGGGCTGATTTCCAAAATATACAATGAACTTAAGAAGCTAGGCACCAAAACACCAATCAAAGAAATTAAAAAGTGGGGTGCAGAACTAAGTAGAAAATTCTCAACAGATGAATATGAAATGGCTGAAAGACACTTAAGAAAGTGCTCAAAATCCTTGGCCATCAGAGAAATGCAACTCAAAATAACTCTGAGATAACCACCTCACACCTGTCAGAATGGCTAAAATCAAAAACGCCAATGACAATCTATGCTGGAGAGGATATGGAGAAAAAGGAACACTCCTCCATTGCTGGTGGGAGTGCAAACTTGTAAGACCACTCTGGAAATCAGTCTGGCAGATGCTCAGAAAAATGGGAATCAGTCTACCTCAAGATTCAGCCATTCTTCTCTTGGGTATATAATCAAATAATGCACTTTCATACAACAAGGACATATGCTCAACCATGTTCACAGCAGTGTTGTTTGTAATAGTCAGAACCTGGAAGCAACCTAGATGTCCCTCAACTGAAGAATGGATTGAGAAAAATGTAGTACATTTATACAATGGAGTACTACTCAGCAGAAAAAAGCAATGGAATCTTGAAATTCACAGGCAAATGGATGGAACTAGAAGAAACCATCCTGAGTGAGGTAACCCAGTTACAAAAAGACAAACATGGTATGTACTCTCTCATATATGAATTTTAGACATAGAGCAAAGGATTATCAGCCTATAATCCTCTTCACCAAAGAAACTAGGAAACATGAAGGACTCTAAGGGATAAAGGAATGAACCCCAGGAATGGGAAGAGGCAGGAACTCTTGTGCTAATTGGGAGCATGAGGGTAGGGGAGAGGGAGCTGCCAGATTGAGAGCAGGAGAAGAGGAGTGGAGGAGAAGAAATGGAGAAGCAGAAATATTGAGTTGGGGGACTAATATTGAGTCTGGCACTAGGGAGATCTCCAGAGACCTACAAGGATGACACGAACTGACAATCCAGGCAATGGTGGTGAGTATAACCTAAATGCCCTTCCCCTAAAATGAGATGGATGACTACTTTTTATGCCATCCTAGAGCCCTCATCCAGTGGCTGGATGGAAGCAGAGGCAGACACCCACAGATATACACTGAACTGAACTCTGGAACCCAGTTGCAGAGAGGTAGGAATGAAGATCAAAGGGGTGGGTACCAGGCTGGTGAAACCCACAGAAACAGCTGGCCTGAACAAGGGGGAGCACATCGACCCCAGATGCTGTCTGGAAGGCCAGTACAGGACTGATCCAGAGCCCTGAACGTGGATGTCAATGAGGAGGCCTCTGCACTCCAGGGGGCCCCTGGTAGTGGATTCATATTTTTCCCTGGTGTAAGAAGGGACTTTGAGAGCCCATCCATGTGAAGGGAGGCACTCTTGCCCAGGCCCATCCCAGGATGATGTGGTGGACTTTGCGGAGCCCTGGTTGAGTGGCCTACCCTGCCTGGGGAGTGGAGGGTGGATGGGGTGGGGGATCGGTCGGGGGTGGGGGAGCAGGGATGGGGATGAGGGGAGGGAGAGGGATCGACATGTGAAACAAGGTTGTTCCCAATTTGAACTAAAAAAAAAAAAAAGAAATAGAAGTTCACCAGCCACCTCAAACCTAAGAGTTTTTATTTACTTTAGTGAATACTTACTTCTTTTAATAATGTTTAAATATATATTAATACATTAATATGCACATATATTCATTTTTAACCAGTATAATTGTTCAATGTAAGTATGTCAGTATTTTTCTTTCAGTGGAGGTAGACCAGAAAGCTCTCCCTCAGGCCTATGGAGTCATGCTATAGCTCTGCTCTGAAGCACTGTCATCATAACTACCCCCTTAGCCTCAAACAATCACCATCCTAATTTTATTATGATTGTTCATTGTACTCCTTATAGTTTTGTCATTCTAGCATGCCTTACAAGTCCTACAGTTTAGCTTGCATTCAAAGTTTTTGTTATGAGTTTAGCTAAGCTTGTTGTCACACACATGTAATTTCAGCATCAGGGAATTGAGATAAAAGGATCATGAATTTGAGCTACTTGGTAAAAAATCCTGTCTCAAAACTACAAAACAACCCCCAAATTTCTGTCAGGAAATTTCAATTTCTTTTTATTTATTCTTCTTTTATCTTGTTATTTTTAAAACTTAATATTAAATCATTAGAGCAAGTGTGAGTGCCATGACCTCTGCTTTTCCATTGCCTGGCTCTGCTATTGTTTGGTGACCCCTGTTTTCTGTGTTTTCTGCAAGTGTCAACTTTATCCTAAGCTTCATAATGCCACAGCTATTCCCTTGACAACAACATGGATGGTATAGTGTTATTAGAAGGCACATCAGTGACATCAGGTGCTTCTTGTGTTATTTGGAGTCACTGGAATGCATTCTATTCAGTTTCATGGAAACACTCCTCTGGTTACCCTGGCATTCTAAAGGTCATTAGTAGGTCTTCAGGAAGGACTAACAAGAAAACTGCTCTCTCTACACTTAACATTAACGTTTTGTCATTCTTGTGTATTCTTGGGAATCAGCTTGATGTATATACAATATTTAGTTTGCATTTTTAATTCCTTTGCATTAAAAAGTTAGTCTATTTATTATGATGATGATACATGTGTGATCTTTGTATGTATGTGTCTATGCGCACTTTATGACCTGTGTATCTGTTACTGTGTGCACTGTATGTTCTATACATATTTGTGTACTCTAATCTCCAGGTCTAGCTTCCTACTCAATCTGTTTGCAGTTTCTTAAGTATGCCAAGTAATTACAGTCTCCCATTTCTTCATTAGCTTTTGTCCTACTTCCAGAAATATCTGATTTCAAGTCCATACATCTCTAATGTCTTTCTGGGCTCAGTTTCCATGTTACTGCTCCAGGTTGCTGATTATCTATCTTTGCATCTCACCCCCACTGTTCTCTGTATTGAGGCCTGTTATAACACTTATTCTCCCCATGTAGTGGTTAGTAAGTACTTTGAGATCCATGTCTTTAAATTAAAAGCACTTTAAGTTTCTGTGAGCCCCTATGAGCCCTAGTTAGTTGATTCTGTGGTCTTCTTGTGCTGTTCTTGGCCCCCTGGCTCCCACAATCCTTCCTCCCCCTCTTCTACAGGATTCCCCCAGGTCTGTCTAATGTTTGGCTGTGGGTCTCTGCATCTGTTTCCATCAGTTGCTGAATGAAGCCTCTCTGATGACCATTGGGCCAGGCAAGGATCTATGAGTAGAGCAGAATATCATTAGGAACCATTTCATTGATTTCTTTTCCTTTGCCAGTCATGTTTGGTTCTATCCTAGGTCTCTGGGCTGTCCAGTCTCTGTCCAGCCCCTTTAGGCAGTGTCAGATGGGCTCTATCTATCTATCTATCTATCTATCTATCTATCTATCTATCTATCTATCTATCATCTATTTCTTCATTATCATATACCTATCATTTGTGGCTAAAACATAAAAATTTGAAGGTTTCAGATACTGCATTATGGTTTCTATCCTTAATATTTTCAATATGCAATTAAAATATATCTTACTCTATTGTATTATGACTGGAAAGACAAATCAAGTTTATGATGATGTTGGTATCTACTTAGAAGTTCTAAAGAATATTAGGTTCAAGTTATGTAACAGGCTTTTTCTTTTTGGGCCACCAACCAGCTCCCAAATCATGACATGGAGATTTACTATTAGTTATGAATGCTCGGCCTAGCTCAGGCTCATTTCTGGCTAGCTCTTTTAACCTAAATTAACCTGTTTCTCTATATCTACATTTTACCTTGGGGCTTTTTGCTTTTTTTACTTTTTGTATGTGTTACTTTCACTGCTTCTTGTGTCTGTCTGTCTAGAAGCTGTCTGGTTTCATGTTCCTCATTCTCTTTTTCTCCTCTCCTTCTCCCCTTTGTCTATTCTGTCTGCATGCCACATATTCTTTTTCTGCCTAGCTATTGGCCATTAAGCTCTTTATTAGACTAACCTGGTACCTAAAGCAGGCAAAGTGAAACAGATGCAACATATCTTTACACAATTAAACATGCATCCTTACCATTGTTGAGCAAATTCAGCACAAAGAAATGCAACACACCTTTTTACAGTTAAAGTAATATTCCACAGCACAAACAAATATAACACATCTTTACATATTATCTTTACATATATAAAATAATATTCTACAACAGGTTCGAATTATAAAAAATGACCATTGATGAATTAGTGTCAAAAATATATTCAGTATTGTATAATGATCCTTGATGAGGCTCTCCATATACTTTTATGATACGATAAATTCAAAACTCAGAATGACAGTAATGATCACTAACTAGATAAATTATATCACATAATCACAAGTTAGAATGCAGAGCCTTTCAAAATGTGATATACATAGGGAATGATTAAATCAGAAGTTATCTGCAGCAAAAAAGAAGCTTTTTTGTTGTTATATTTAAATTCTTGATTGTTTCTCACTTGTCACTGGGGTTCCCACTGAGGGAGTTCACAGTGAACAGTTTGAGACTATATGGTTAAACTGCTCAGGAGAATAGAACAAATTTATACATTAAAATTCCTGGAAATATGCAAGCTTTCCTTGAACTTCATGGGGAGGCGATGTTTTCTGTGAATCACCTTGATTTCCCAGTGAGATTTAGTGAGGGAATTACATCCATCTGGAGCTTGATCACAACTATGAGCCAACGCATTTCCTCTCAGGACACTTCCTCTTTTCTTTGAATAGGGCCAAAGGCATGGTAGACTGGTTGTTTCTCAGAAACTCATTTAAATTGATATGCTAGTTCTGCTTCAGGTTAACATGGAAAAAGACCAGCTTTGTGTAAATGCAAATTAGCATATAATTTGAATAGTGCTCATTTTGATACATTCATCCAAAATATGCAGATTATAAACAAAATTGGAAAATCGAAAGACTAGTCAATTTTTTTTTTGTGGGTGGAAAACAAAACAAAATTGTGATTCTATTCCATTTGTTGGTCATAATAAAATCAACAAGCAAACAAATTCTTTTACTAAGACTCGGTTACTTCCCTGAACATTTCATTGTGCTCCAGGAACTGGGGCCTGGACCTGCCTCACTGATATATTAATCTCCTAAATGTCTGATAATTTTATA
Source organism: Cricetulus griseus (assembly GCF_003668045.3). Classification (NCBI taxonomy): domain Eukaryota; kingdom Metazoa; phylum Chordata; class Mammalia; order Rodentia; family Cricetidae; genus Cricetulus; species Cricetulus griseus. The sequence goes on from NW_023276807.1 coordinate 163,025,383, forward strand.
TTTGGGAACCTAGTTTTCTAGGATCTTAGGTATCTGTCAGGACAGAGCATCAAGTACATTTTAATAGGTATCTAGATGGCTTCATTAAGAACTTTTAGATATTTATAAATATGTGAGAGTTTCCATCTGTAATTTTTGTTCTGGGTACCGAAAATGTTATACATAGCCTAATCATGTGTGCCAATATAACAGCAATATAGTATGATGTAATTTTAAATGAAGGATCTGTGACATACAATATAAAAGAATTTCCAAGAAGACTTAGTAGTACAGGATAGTGAATTCATCCATGATTTAGAACTTCTATTAGTTATTATTGAATAAAATTAATATGAATTACTGGGCAACAGTAACAAATATTTATCTCACAAGAATCCTGGAAGAGATTGGCTACCAGGTTTCTTATGGTGGTCACAATCAAAGTGTTGGTGAGGGTGGTAGCCATACTGGGCTTGACTGGGCCAAATCATCTGCTTCCAATTTCACTTACACAGTTGGTAGTTGCATCAGCTTTTTCCTAGACTGCCTGGAGCCCCTCATGAGGGAACAGCTGGCTTTATCTAGCAAATGGCACCATACACAGAGGAAGCAAGAGCACCTAAGGTAGAAGTGAAAAATGTTAATAACGTCATCTCAAGAGTAGTATTCTACCATTTTGCTGTATTCTATTGCTATTCTAGGATGGTTGTCTGGAGACTTCCAGTAGAGAAGACGACTACACCAAAGTGAGAGGACCAGACACATGCCACTGAACTCCAGCTTGGAGGCTGCCTTTCATAGACCTCCTTACAGAATGCCTCCAACCCAATACCCTTAGGTTCTTGAATATATACAGTTCTATCTCATCACAAGCCCTCTGCATTCATCACCTCTGCCTTTCTATTGATTTTTGCTTGGCTCACCCAGTATAGACCTAAATTTAAATGTTACCACTGTATGGAGAATTTCACTGATCACTCAACATACAGCAATTATACATTCATTTTTTATGATATCACATTATTTTAAGTGAGGGGTTCACCACACAGACACATGTGGAATGAGGACATCTTAGTAGTTATGTGACCTCGAGGGAAAGGTAAAGATTTCTAGATGTCAATATCTTTATTCTGTGCTAATGATCCCCCACGTCTCCTGCACCCGTGGCTACACTGGTGCATGTGAGAACCAAGTAAGAGAATACCTTTTTAGACAGTAGTTGCAGAAATTTTTATTGTTGGCTGATTTATTTTTTTCCTTTTCTTTTTGGGGTAGAATAATTTTTTCTCCTAATTTGTTTTCAAGTTCCCCTTTTCCACCTACATTGTAAGGTTGCTTTCTTCATTTTTAATTCATCCACTCACAAGAGCAACGTTTACTGCTCTGCATATATCTTAGAGAATTTAGTTTGAATTTCGGTTATTATTTAATATGTGAAAAGTACTCAGATGGGAATGAGTTTAGGAATTTAAAAAAATTAAATTTTTGTACCTTGACTAATGCAGCATTCCCTTGAACATGGAAGAGCACATATGTTTTCTAGAAACTTGTATATAAAGGAACACACACACAGGAGTCAAATCACACTTTTAATAATGCCCCATTGGTGTTCTGGTCATGTTTGAGCCATTCCAAGTCTAATCAGTAAAAGCCTCTTGTGTCGATAATTGCCTTCCTTTGGAATCATTGTAGGTATCTGTTATGCCATACATTACCCACATACAAAGCAGCATATGGTTATTGAACACATAAAAACAGACTTCTGGAGAATGTTTCCTTTAGGTACCTTAAAATATTTTTGTACAGAATATTATGTGGACTGCTTCCTCACCCTTCCATTCCCAGTGTAGAGGAAGGAATCTGCTTTCCCTTTCTTCAAAGGCACGAATGATCACACTGTAAGATGCTGGAGAGAGAGCTCCCAACTGACTGGCTAAGAAGGAAGAGCAATTATTGGAGCAGTAGGTTGGGGTTTCTTAAAAGTTGAGAAAACACTGTTTTTCTCTCAGAAAAAGAAAAATTAAGGTTTCTAACAGAGGAAGCACATAATGGATTAAAAACCTGTATTGATTCAAACTGATTGGTTTCTTCTTTGAATTGCCTAGATTCTTCCCAGTTTGTGTTAGACTAAGAAGAGAGACCATCAGAGGCATATTTAAGCTGCTACCTTATCTGAATCAAGTCACTTAAGTAGTTATACTTTAGAATATTTTTAATTTAATTAGTTTATTTTGCTTTATGTTTATGAATGTTTGTGTGCCTGTTACATCTTCTGGAACTGGAGTTATAGATGGTTGTGAGCCATCATGTGGGTGCTGGGATTTGTACGTGTGTCTTCTGTAAGAATTGCAAGTGCTCTTAACTACACCTGTCAGAATGGCTAAAATCAAAAACACCAATGACAATCTATGCTGGAGAGGATATGGAGAAAAAGGAACACTCCTCCATTGCTGGTGGGAGTGCAAACTTGTAAGACCACTCTGGAAATCAGTATGGTGGTTGCTCAGGAAAATGGGAATCAGTCTGCCTCAAGATCCAGCAATTCCTCTCTTGGGCATATACCCAAATAATGCACATTTATACAACATGGACATATGTTCAACCATGTTCATAGCAGCATTGTTTGTAATAGTCAGAACCTGGAAGCAACCTAGATGCCCCTCAACTGAAGGATGGATAGAGAAAATGTGGTACATTTATACAATGGAGTACTACTCAGCAGAAAAAAGCAATGAAAACTTGAAATTTGCAGGCAAATGGATGGAACTAGAAGAAACCATCCTGAGTGAGGTAACCCAGTCTCAAAAAGACAAACATGGTATGTACTCACTCAAATATGAATTTTAGACATAGAGCAAAGGATTACCAGCCTATAATCCTCTTCACCAAAGAAACTAGGAAACAAGGACTCTAAGGGAAAAATGCATGGACCCCAGGAATGGGAAGGGGCAGGAACTCCTGAGCTAATTGGGAGCATGAGTGTAGGGGAGAGGGAGCTGCCAGAATGAGAGGAGGAAAAGAGGAAAAGAGAGGAGGAAATAGAGGAGCAGAAATATTGAGTTGGGGGAAGAATAAAGAAGAGCAGGATGAGAGATACCATATTAGAGGGAGCCATTATACATCCAAGGAGAGATCTGACACTAGGGAGATTTCCAGAGATCTACAAGGATGACACCAACTGACAATCTAGGCAATGGTGGAGAGAATAGCCTAAATGCCCTTCCTCTATAATGAGACTGATGACTACTTTATATACCATCCTAGAGCCCTCATCCAGTGGCTGATGGAAGCAGAGGCAGACACCCACAGCTATACACTGAACTGAACCTTGGAACCCAGTTGCAGAGAGGGAGACATGAAGATCAAGGGGTTTGGGACCAGGCTGGTGAGTCCCACAGAAACAGCTGACCTGAACAAAGGGGAGCACATGGATCCCAGATTGCTGTCTGGGAGGCCATCATGGGACCAATCCAGACCCCTGAAAGTAGATGTCAACGAGCCTCGGCACTCTATGGGGCCTCTGGTAGTGGATCAGTATTTTTCTCTGGTGTAAGAAGGGACTTCAAGAACCCATCCCACATGAAGGGATGCTCTCTTGGCCTGGATACATGGGGGAGGGCCTAGGCCTTTCCCAGGATTATGTTTTGGATATTGGGGAGCCCCTGTGGAGGGCCCTACCCTCCATGGGGAGTGGAGGGGGAGAAGGGAGGGGGGTGGTTGTGAGTTCGGGGGGAGGGAGGAGAGGGAGAAGGGATTTACATGTGAAATTATAATTTTGTAAAATTAAATAAAAAACAGAAAAAACTTATGAGAACTTGTACTATTTGTCATAGTATTTAAACCTCTAAATAATTGTCAACAAAACAAAAATGCACTATGGATTTTCACAAGAATTATGCATTGAACATAGAGCAAAGGACTACCAGCCTCTACAATCCACACAACCAGAAAAACTAGGAATAAAGGAGGACCCCCAGAGAGAAAAACATGGTCCCTAAAGAAGGGGAAAGGGACAAGAAGCCCTGAGCAAATTGGGAGCATGGGGGGAGAGGAGTGGGAGGTAGGAAAAAAATACTTTTTGGGTGCAGTGCTGGAATTTCCCTTTGCCACTGACCTCTGAGCAGCTGTTAACCACCTGCTTTCTCTATTGGAACCTTTGATATGTGCTGGAAGGAAGGAAAGGCTGTGTCTGGTTTCACTGAAATCAATGCACCCCTTATTTGAAATAATAGAAAACCCCTTTATTTTTCAACCTGTGCATTCATCTATGGAATTGCATCTCCTTAGGGAAATGCTTGAAAATGGGATTTGTGTGGCCTTCTCTCCCATTTGGCTCTTTCTTCTCCCATCTCTCCTTTTCCCATCCTTGTCCAGGTATCTATTAGTTGTCTCTTCTAATAACACAGCTCTGGCTGCAGCTGAGTGTGCTTTTAAAGTAGGAGCTTTACTTCAGGCATATCGCTAGGTCACTTTCCGAGTTACATTTTATGGGACTGATTAAACTTTAGCACTATAACTGTTGACTTTACAGGCCAGGGAAGAGACTTAGAGTGTTACATTCTGGGTAATTCGTGCTTCACAATCTTGAAAAACATTAAATAGAGATAAGAGTTTAATGTGCTTGATAGAACTCGTCATTCATTTTTGAGGTCTCTATATTTGTAAGACCTCAATATTTAAAATGAAAGAATATCTTTCACACTAAATGAAGTTCAGTTACAGCAAATAGTGGGTTTTTAGCTACGGGGGTGACAATGAAGATTTAAATGGTCTCCAGTGTGCTGAGTTTCACTATTTGCCTTTACCCCTTTTTGTTTCTGGAGAATGAAGGATTTGCTCTTGGAATTTTCAAGGTTTGAGAAATGCATAGCTGCTATTATTATTATTATTATTATTATTATTATTATTATTATTATTATTATTACTAGAGAAGCACCCTTTGGCTGAAATATGGCAGCAGTATGAACTCAGCTTATTCCCCACCCCCCATTTAATTTGGGAGTTGGAAATACAGATCATCAACTTTATCTATATTGCCAAACTAGGGAGGCATCTTCCCAGCTTGTCTATCACCTTTCCTTGATGTGGCTCATAACTAGCAGGAACAGAAAGAAAATAAATGTGAGATGGGGAAAATGTTACCATGGATTCACAGGCTCACACTCTGCTGGTTAGCTAGGTGGGCATTCTGTCCCCTTCGCTCTGTGGTTCTGGATTGGGCTTAGGGTGGAATGATGAAGGGAGAGTCAGTGGGCAGGCTGGGTAGCAGCGGGCTGCATTTGGAAGGGCATGTATGCTATGGCTACCCTTACCAGAGGTCTTGCACAGGTGGCTCACTCTCTTAGCCAAGGGGCATCAGCTGAGTCTACAGTTGACCTAGCACTGGGTGGGTCAACAGCTTATGCTTTTCCAAATCTCACATGTATACATTCATATGGGGATTTAGAGTAGAGTCCATTGTTATGTAGTCTTGGCAGATTGTTTTCAAATGCATACTAAGGGTAGGAAAATACAGATTGGTGTGAAGGCATAAGGTGAAAGAAATGGTGCACAAATAGGAGCAAGCTACTAGTAGTTTCTGTTTGTTTGATAATTACCTGTGTATGTGTGTATATACAAATGCATACACATATCCATATGCATGTATACAAGTTTAGAGGTATATACACATACATGTGAACATATGTAAATGGATGCATGGATGTAATAATAAATGCACAGATAGGGCTACACATACAGAAAGACATGTGTGTAGATACAGAGAACAAAGATTCCCGGAAAGAGCCACACTTTACACCAAATCCTCTGCAAGGCTGACTAGGAGTTCAATGATGGTGAGGAGATTGGGATGTTGCAGGTCTAGAGCCTAATTACAATTTATCTTAGACTATTTTTGGCCTGTTAGTGGCCATTCCTTTCCCCTCTACTTTGTGTCTGGCCTGACATTCTTGTGACTAGCAAGCCAGATATTTTGCAATGTGTTAAATTAATAGACCACCAACGAAAGCCTAAGCATGTTGGTCAGATAGCATCTGAGGCATCTAAGAGATCCCTGCTTTGCTTAAACTAACTGGATGTTTCTACCAATGTATCTAAGAAGTGCCTTGATCGATGACTTCCTTTGTTCTGTTGCTATAAAACTTCCTGAAACAGTTACCATGTTGGAACTTGGAGTATGGAATTGCCTTGAATTGTTATCCAGGATAAACAGTCTCTTATCCCCTTTGAGGTAAGAGGTGTGTTTGTGTGTCAATGGAATATACAATACATAATACATACACATATGGTATATTCCTAACACTATACATTTCCCCTTTGTATCCATGCAGGGTTATTCCAGATAATACAACTTGCAGATGATCAAACTCCTATGGTAGCCCTCCAGGTTTACACTGGAACTTGCAGATATGAATCTCTCTCTCTCTCTCTCTCTCTCTCTCTCTCTCTCTCTCTCTCTCTCATCTGCAGTTACTATCAGAATATCTTATGCTTATACTTGGTCCCATGACCTTTGAATGTCCTCTTACTTCCTGAAGGGCATGGCACAGGCCTGGCATTGATAAGCCATCTCCTTACGGCCTTGTCTCTGGTCCTCTGCCTTCTCTTCCTTCTTCCCTAACATTCCAGTCTTCCTCCCCTTGCCCCACTTGTCCTATCCACCTGTTATGGCCTAAGGCAAATGAAAAATTAGTTGCTTGTTTCCCAGTGGCTGGAGACCCAAGAAATGAATTCATACAGATGTAAATATATATGCAGATTGTTCTGAACCAAGACCCTTACACTCCGATGTACTTGCAAATTTCCTAAATACTGTTATGATAATACCAGGTGATTTATTTTAGGGACGGGTACATCTGAAGGGTGCAGCACATTGTGATTTGCAAACCATTTAACTTGCTAGGATCAGATTGTTCTGCTTCATCTGCAGAGTTCGCCCACAGGAATTTAATATAAAGGCTTTTATTCACGTTGTTTGAGTGTTGTGCTTTCCCGAGATCTGATGGATGAGTTTGAAATGTGTGTGGGGGAGGGGAGAAGGAAATTAGCCCCATGGCATCTTCTCATGAAAAGCAACCCCTCACCCTCCATTTCCCACAAATCTGCCGTGAAGAGTCAAGGAGTCCTACAGAATGACAGCACATAGGAGACTTTATTACTCAGAGGCAAGTTGAATCGGCACGGGCACAGGGAACAATGGAGGAGAATATTGTCTCTCCCGCTCCTGTGTCTCACCTTGAAACCTAATTGGAGAAGTAACTAAGTGCCCAGCACCCTTGCTGTATAAGGAATCCCAGTTCATTCCTGCCCTCCTTCCTGAAGCATCCCTGCATGGCGGGACAAGGTTGGCTTCCCAGCTTTTTACTACTTTGCATGGTATTAAGAGAGTTGTTTTTACTCTTTGTGTGCAAAATGAGTTGGGCAAAGAACCTGATTTGTGAGGTCCTTGCTACACTTGTCTTCGATATATAGGCTCTTTTTATCCTGAATTAGGATTTCTCTTTCCTTATGATGGCTTTTTAATTTAACATTCAAAATTACATTTATTTATTGTATGTGTGTCCACACATGCAATGGACAGCTTTTGGGAGTTGGTTCTCTCCTTCCACCATATAGGTTTCTGGAGTCAAACTCAGGTTGTCTGGCTTGGCAATAAGTGTACTCACTGTTGTCATTTCCGGGTTTCCATGGCCACATGTGGCTGTCAACATTCAGGCAAAATGCTCAGTCATCCCAGGTGTTAGTGTGTCTGGGGTTGGCTGCTCATGTGCCATCAGCATTCCAGCAAAATGCTTTATCAGTCCCAGGGTCTTATGTGCATGCACATGCGCATGCGGAATGTGGCCACGTAATCCATGCCTATATGTGGCGTGGCTTCGTAAAACCCCATACACATGAGTTAATTGACCTTTAAATGCAGACACACCAGACCTACCTTCTCTCTGCGGTGTTTGTTCTAGATAGGTCTGCCTAAATCCCCTCTCCCTACTCTTTACCAATAAAACTCTTAAAGTGGGTTTTGTTGCATATGCTGTTGTCAGTACTCGCGCACAGTAAATAGCACCCACTGGCCCCTGTTTTGTTTGTTAAAAATAGGATCTTATATGTAGCCCAGACTGGTGTTTATTTATTTATTTATTTTAGACAGGGTCTCATTTTGCAGGCCTGGCTGCCTAGAACTAGCTAGCTCTATAGACCAGACTGCTCTGGAATTCACCGTGCTTGCTGTCTGTTCTATCTGCCTCGGCTTCTAGAGTACTGGAATCAAAAGTATGTGCCACTGTGTGCAGTCAAGGCTGGCCTTGAACTCGTAAGTTTATTCCAGTGACTAGTTTGTTTCTTGTCTTATGTTTTTAATTTATTTTTATTTGTTTATCATTTTATTTTAAAATTTTAAATTTTTTACATTTAAAATTTCATTATTTAATTTAACTAAATATCTATTGAGATTCTATAATATGTTAAGCACTGGAATATATAAATGCTGGGCAGTACACTTAAAAAAAACCGCCTTTCAAAACAAAGGAGGAGTCCAGAGGCTCTTTCAGTAGTAGAGCATATACTTAGCCTGCACAAGGCCTGAAATTAGATTCCCAGTAAGATGGAAACCTCCGTGGAGACGAAGTCCACAGAGGAACATATATTAAACTCCCAGGCTACATAGCCAACATCAGGAAGGACAGTCCAGCAGCTGGGTCAGCATTTTAAGCTGGAATCCTAAAGGTCTCCTGACCCCACATGTTATCAGCATCTGTGGTGATCAGCACCTGTGAAGTCACTGTTTCTTTACTTTCTGAAATGATTGGAATTAAGAAGTAATTGCTTATTATTTTAAAATTACTGTATTTTCATAGAGTGTCTACACTCCGATAGTGATTGATTTTGGACAGTGTTCCATTCTTACTCTGGTACCTCAAACAGTAGTATAGCAGAGAAAAATGACACCACAACCCTACTATCTTCTCATTCATCTTTAGTATTGAAAACACATCCATTGAAAAATTGAGAGTAGTTAAAAAATCCAACTAATGATTTAACTCCAGAAGCACAAATCCCAACACAAAACCACCAAAAACATGAAAAATTAAGGCAGCACAACTCCTTACCCCTAAATTACTAAGTCCACAGTAATGGCTTCCAATAAGAATGAATTATATGATCTTAGCCAATCTGACAGGTGTAAGATGGAATCTCAGAGTCATTTTGATTTGCGTTTCCCTGATGGCTAAGGATGTTGAGCATTTCCTTAAGTGTTTCTCGGCTTTTTGAGATTCTTCTGTTGAGAACTCTCTTTTTAGATTTGCACTCCATTTTTAATTGGATTATTTGGTTTGTTGATATCTAGTTTCTTGAGTTCTTTATATAATTTGGAAATCAGCCCCTGTTGGATGTGAGGTTGGTGAAAGTCTTTTCCATTCTGTAGGCTGCTGTTCTGTCCTATTGATGGTGTCCTTTGCTCTACAGAAACTTTTCAATTTCATGAGGTCCCGTTTGTTAATTGTCAGTCTTAGTGCCTGTGCTATTGGTGTTCTGTTCATGAAGTTGTCTCTTGTGTTAATGCATTTGAGATTATTTCCCACTTCCTCTTGTATCAGGTTCAGTGTATCTGGATTTATGTTGAAGTCTTTGAGTTTTGTGTTGAGTGTAGGAGCAAGAGGGGTCAAGGACACCATGGGAAGTCTCACTCAATCAACTATCCTGGGCTCATAGGGTCTCACAGAGACTGAACTGACAACCAGGGAGCCTGCGTGGGACTGACCTAGGCACTCTGCATATATGTTATAGCTGTGTAGCTTGGTCCTCTTGTGGGACTTCCAACAGTGGGAATAGGGACTGTCTTCAACTCTTATTGGCTTTTGGGACCCCACTTCTCCTACTGGGTCACTTTGCCAGCCTCAATACATGAGGGGGTGCTTAGTCCTACTGCAAATTGATATGGCATGTTTTATTGATACTCATAGGAGGCTTGCCCTTTCCTGGATGGAGATGGAAGAAGAGGGGATTGGAGGGTTGGATGGGGGAATAGGGGAGAAGGACTGGGAGGGGAGGATGGGGGGGCTGTGGCTGGGATGTAAAATAAATAGATGAATAATAAAAAGAATGTATTATATGAAATCTAAGACAAAGAATTCTGAAGAACAATTTTAAGCATGTGAATTAACCAAAGTGGCACAAATGCATTGCTGCAGGACTCCAAGAGAATACAAACAGCCAAACAAAATAGGGAAATCAATACAGGATATGAAAGTGAAAATCAATAAAGAGATAAAAGTCCTGAAAAAAATTAAATACTGGAATTGGAACTAAAATAAGTCAAACAAAAATCTCTGTGGAAAAGTATCTCTAATAGAACAGACCAAGAAGACTGAATGTCAGGGCTTGAAGATAAAGTAGGCAGCTAAAAGGACAAGTGAAACCCACTCTGACCCTGAACACAGAGCCAATGGAAAAAACATACCCTGGACCTGAACCCAAATCTAGTGAAAGAAACATACCCTGGCCCTGAAGCTAGAGCCAAAAGCCTTAAAAAAAGGTCATTGGAAGAAACACACCTTGGCTCTGAAACCAGAGCCAAATCTGCTCTTGACCAACTGAACATGAAACCAACTAATTCCTGAGCAGGAAAACCAACCAATCCCTCAGAACGAAATCTAGCCAATTTGAGCTTGTCTAAGTTCAAGGGGATGGAAACCTAACCAGCCCCCGAAAATCTCCCTGGAAAATCCCCTAAGAAACCTTATATAAGCTCCCTGCCTGTTCAGTTGGCAGCTGTCCTTCTCTACTCTGGCAGAGGCAGCCAATCTTCTGGATTCCTCCTTCCTAAATAAATTTCGTGAAGAGTTTTTGGTGAAGACCTTTCTCCCTGGTGGAGTGGAATCTCTGCTGGGAAACTCCGTGTGTGTGTGTGTGTGTGTGTGTGTGTGTGTGTGTGTGTGTGTGTGTGTGTGTGTGTGTGTGTGTGTGTGTGTGTGTGTGTGTGTGTGTGTGTGTGTGTGTGTGTGTGTGTGTGTGTGTGTGTGTGTGTGTGTGTGTGTGTGTGTGTGTGTGTGTGTGTGTGTGTGTGTGTGTGTGTGTGTGTGTGTGTGTGTGTGTGTGTGTGTGTGTGTGTGTGTGTGTGTGTGTGTGTGTGTGTGTGTGTGTGTGTGTGTGTGTGTGTGTGTGTGTGTGTGTTGGGGGGCAGAAGTAACAACTTTTCCTGGGGAACAGATTGCTACATTTCTGCAGGGTTTTCCTACTTTGCAGAGTGAAGCAGAAGAAGTAAAAACTTGGGCCAGAGCTGAGAAAAAAGGGACACCTTTGCTGGGAACTTCCTTAGGGGAGTAGAACAGAGCTCTGCTGCAACAGCTCTCTCTTGGAGAGTAGCAGGATTGTCACAACCTTCAGGTAGACCATCCCCCACCAGATCCCAGCTTCAGGTATAGCCTGACATCCTGACAAGTCAGGATACCTTTTTCCTCACTACTGTAGGTATCCAGGATTCCTTTCTTTCACAGCTGTGGGTATAGCTCGACTTCCCCTCAAGTCAGAACACCTTTTCCTCCAGAGCTGTAACACTTGCAGGTATAGTCTGACTTCCTGACAAGTCAGGATACCTTTCCACCCAGAGCTGTAACACTTGCAAAGTGGATACAACAAAGATAAATTACTAAGAAAGTATGAATATGGCATTTAAGATCTATGGGACTCTATGAAAACACCAAATCCAAATTCATGGTTATAGACAAGATGGAGAATTTTATTCTAAAGGCACAGAAAATATTTTCAACACAATTAAGTAGAAAACTTCTCAAATGTAGAGAAAGATGCCCATTCAGGTACAGGAGGTATTTACAACACTAAATAGATAGTACCAGAGAAGAGCCTTACCACACCACTCTATAGTTCAAAGATGAATACATTGAAAGCTGCAAGTAACATTTAAAGGTCGTCCCATCAAAATTACAGCAGATTGCTTAACAAAAACTTTAAAAGCCAGGAAGAGTTGGAGTGATGTTACTTTAAGATCTGACAACAATTGCTGACTCAGACAACAATTCCCAGGAAAAACTGTCAGAATTGAAGGAGAAGAAGAATCTTCCATGATAAAAAGTCTAAAGGGATTTATGACCAACAAACTGGCTTCCTAGGAGAGACTTGAAGGAATCCTTTGCACGGGGGAGAATGATGACACATCTACAAGGTCACAGGAGAATACCACCCAGAATAGCAAGAGACAAACAAGGAATAGGAAAACAAACACCACAAAACCAACATTATTGCAGGAATTAGCACACACCTTTGAAGAATAACTGCATGCTAATGGTCTCTGTTGCCTAGTCAAAAGATGCAGACTATTAGACTGGAGTACATAAACAAGGTCTGTCTATTTTGTCACCCATCAACGACAGACACAACTTTAGAGTGAAAGGAATGAAAACGGGTGTTCCAAGCAAATGACACCAGGAAACAAGCAGGTCTCACTGTTCTCCTATTTGAGAAAATAGACTTCAAATCACATTTAGTCAGAAGATTTGAAGAAATTTACTTTATCACTATTAAAGGACTAGTTCATCAAGAGGACATCGTCACTTTAAGCATATATACACCTAACACTGGTGCATCCGATTTCATAAAACAAACACTAGTAGATGTAAGGACACCTAGATTTCAACACAACAATGCTAAGTGACTTCATTATTTCACTTCCCCCAATAGGCAGGATCCTGATATAAAACAAGCTGAGATATATCTCAGTTAAATTGCATCAAAGATCAAATGGACATAACAGATATCTAGAGAACATCCCACTCAAACACTGAAGAATACACAGCTTTTTGACACAGCTTTTTGAAACTTTCTTTCAAATAGATCATATGAGAGGACACAAAGCAAGCCTGACTAAATATAGGAAAATAGAAATAACTTCTTGTATTTTCCTTGATCACAATTGTGTAATCCCAGAAACAAACAAGAACAGTATACATAAACTCTTGGAGATTGAGCAGGTACACTATTGTATGATGATGGATCACTGAAGAAATAATAAAAAGTAAAATTAAGAATTCCATGAATCAAATGAAAATGAAAATACAATGTACCTAAATCCATGGGAAACAAGAAAGAGACATTAATAGCCACAACTGCCTACAGTGAAATATCAGAGTACTCTCAAACAGCTTAATAGTGCACCTTATAGCCTTGGAAAAACAAGCAGAAGCCAAACTACAAATCAGTAAATGGGAAGAAAAAACTGAGAACAGGACAGAAATTAATGAAATGGAAACAAAAAAGGAACAAGGAATCAATGAAGCTAACAATTGAGTATTTGAATATCTAATGAGATTAATGAATTCTTAGCCAAACCAATGAAAGAAAGCCCTAAATTAATAAAATTAGGGATTCTGTAACATATGCCAATGAGATTCAGAAAATCATAAGGGTATACTTTAAAGATTTATATTCCACTTAATCCAGAAATCCAAAACAAATGAATTTCCAGAGTGACCTACCAAAATCAAACTAGTATATAAAAACAATTTAAACAGATCTATACCAAGAAATGAGACTGAAGCAGTGATTTGGGAAAAAAAGCCCTCATAATTAAAAAAAGTCTAGGCCCGGATGGATTCACTGGTGAATTTTACTGAATCTTCAGAATTAACATCAATGCTTCTCAAAGTAGCCTATAAAGAAGAAATGCAAGGAATGCTACCAAATGGTTTGATGAAGCCAGTATTACCCTTATACCAAAAACAGATAAAGGTGCACCAAAAAAATTATCCACTCACCTTGCTGTTTAACATAGATGCAAATATTCTTAAAACTTGGAAACTGAATTCAAGAAGACATTAACAACAATCAAACACCTTGATCAAGTTGGTTTTCTTCTAAACATGCAGGATTGACTTAAATATGTAAATCAGTAAATGTAATGTGCCACATAAACAGACTCAAGGACAGAAATCACATATTCATCTCAAGAGATGTGGTAAAACCTTTCGACAAAATCCAAAATTCTTTCATGATAAAAGGCTGGATAGACTAGGGGTGGACTGGATGCATCCCAGCACACACACACACACACACACACACACACACACACACACACACACACACACACACACAAAAGCTATGAGCAACACTCCTTCATGATGAAAGCCTAGAGAAACCAGGAGTGGAGGAAGTATGTCTCAACACAATGAAAGTTATGTACAGCAAACCTATAGCCAACACCATATTAAAAGGGAGAAACCTCAAAGTGTTTCCACTAAAGTCAGTGTTGAGTGTCTGCTCTCCTCTTATTATTCGATGTAGTACTTAAAGTCATAGCTATAGCAATAAGACAAGAAAAGGAAACAAAAGGGAGAAACCAAACTATCCTTATTTGCAGATGACACAATTCTATGTTTAAAAGAACCCCAAAGACTCCGCAAAAAAACTCTTGGATATGAGAAATAATTTCAGCAAATGACAAGATAAAAATTAACATACAAAAATCAGTGGCCCTCCTAGATAATAATAATGAACATTCTGGGAAAATAATAAGGGAAACAATTTCATTCATAATTGCCAATAAACCAAAAAAAAATACTCTTGAAATCTAACCAAAGAAGTGGGAGACCTCTATGATGACAACTTTAGAGTACTAAACAATGACATTGAAGAAGATACTAGAGGATGGAAAGACATCTCAAGTTCATGGATTAGAAGAATAAATGCAGTGAAAATGGCTGTTGGATCAAGGACACTCTACACATTCAATGCAATCATCATCAAATTTCCTATGCTTCGTTTCACAGAAATAGAAAAAACAATCTTAAAATTTATATGGGTGCACAGATGATCCTTGCTATCCAAAATAATCCTCAACAAAATGAATAATGCTGGAGTATCATATATTTGGGCCATAGCAACAACAACAACAACAACAACAACAACAACAACAACAACAACACCAGCAATAACAGGAGTAGCATCAGCAGCATAGTACTGGCACAAATCAATCAAATGGAATTGAGGATTTAGATACAAACTCACATAGTTGTAACCTGTGATTTTTGATGCCTCCTCAACAAATGGCATTGGGAAAATTAGATATCCATATGTAGGAGAATAAAAGTTAATCTCCACTTTTGACCCTGTACAAAACCCAACTCCAACTGGATCAAAGACATTAATGAAGGACTTGAAATTCTGATCCAGTTAGAGAATAAGCAGGGAAAATACATTAAATACAACCATAGTCTCATCCTGCAAGGGACTCTGGGTGCTCAGCAAATAATGCCAACAATTAACAAATGATGCAGAATGAAATAAAAAGCCCCTGAAGAGGAAATGGTTAATTGAATGAAGAGACAGACTCTAGAGTAGAAGAAAATTTTTGCTAGCCGTGCATCTGACAGATATTACCTGCAGTGTGCAAAGATTAAAAAATGAACGAGTAAGACATCAAACAGCCCAATCCATAAATGAGCTAATGGAATAAACAGACAGTTCTCAAGAGAGGAAATACAGGCCTGACAAGATGGCTCAGTAGATAAAGGTGCTGTTTGCTAAGACTGACAACTTCAGTTCATGATGGAAGGGGAGAGCTAACCCTGCAAGTTGTCCTCTGACCTCCACACTAGACAGCGACAGGCCTATCCACACAGTACACTGATGAATGGTCTCGCTCAGCTTTGAAGTTTGTCAGTCCTCTAGAACAAGTCACAGAGACCTGGAAACCTTCAAGCCTCCAGATAAGTGTGGAGTTCCCATATCCTGCTGGCCCATTAAGTTACCAGCTAGGGACTGGCTGGCAGGTCCTGTAGGTTTGCTCTGGGTGTGACAGGAACTTGGCAGAGGTCTCTCTAGTAAGATTGGAGTACAATCTGCTAGTTTCAGACACTTGACTCCTTGGTTGCTGGATCATCGGGCACTTATTTCCTCATTGCTCTTAACTGGCTTAATTCTAGTTGTTCATATCCAGTTCTGACAGTCATTGGAGGCTCTTTGTCGAAGAAGTAGACATTTGGAGGCTCACTTGTGACTGTTGCTTCTTGTGCCCCCTTTACTCCAGTACAGTGAATCCAAGGGTATATGAGAGATGGTTTCTTTCATTTTGGTTACTGGGAGGAAACCAGAGGGGACCTTAAGGGACTGGCAACAGAGAAGCACACTTTTTAGTGTTTTTCCTTTTTAATCACATCTCTGTGGTTGGAAGCCTTAAAGATAGCCATGGGCTCAGATTCTCATGCTGAAAAAGTTTCAGAAAAGTCTGCATAGGGTCACTGGCTTCCATGTCCCTGTCATAAGTCCAGGTTTCACAACAGAGTTTTCTCTTAGTTTTCTAGAATGAGACCCCAAGGGATATCGTGGGAGATAGCTTAGGACCCTGCAGTGCAGCTGGTCAGCCTGGGATACAGAGCCTTCCTTTCTTCATTACATTTCCTATAGTAGTCAGGGAGTGCATGCAGGTTATTTCCAAAGCAATGTTGTTTTGGATTACTAGTTTTGTTAGTGGTTATTTTTCTTTCTCTTTTTGAAACAGGGTTTCACTATGTAATTCTGGCTGGCCTGGAACTCATATGTAGACCAAGCTGGTCTCACAGAGATATGCCTATCTTTGCCTATCAAGTGCTGGGATTAAAAGGTATGTGCTACTCTGCCTGGCCTGTTTTTTGAGACAAGGTCTCAGTTAGCTCAGGCTGGTCTTGAACTCTCTTTGTAGCCAAGCATGACTTGAACTTCCAACCCATCTGCTTCTACAGTGCTGAAATGGTAGGCACATGCCACCATACTGGTTCATGTGACACTGAGGATTGAACCCAGGACTTTGTGCATACTAAGGCAAGCACTCAACTAGCAGGCATACCAGGCATTTAATTTTAAATTCAGTTGTTTTTTTTAAAATAGTTTTGAGGGGTAGTTCTACAGCTCAATGATAGAGTACTTCTTTGGTATTTGAGACCCTACGGACCATATATACTCACAAAATAAAAGTTTTGAAATTTGCCTTTCTTGGTACCCAACTATTTTGCCATTTAATCAATTGTTTGCCTTTACTTTCATTTTTTAAAAGCAGATAATGGATCATTAAATTGAAGTTGTCTTGTGTGGTGCAGTTTATTGAATGTGGAATTGCATTTATTTATGGTTCTGCATTGACCATCAGTCTGAAGCCAGCTCTCAATTCACATAAAGAGTATGAGGCTGGCAGCCCTGGGCATTAACACATCTTCTCAGTGTAGACCAACAACAGCAGGAGAGAAAGACTTCTTTCCCAGATCAGTCTTGAGAAACAGATTCTCGTCCAGGCACTTGAGCACACCGGCATCCTGGGAGACCCTTCTGTTACTAATTAATACTGTGCAGCCAACTGTGGATCCTGCACATTGTAGCTGCTTCAGCCCACATGTCTTCATCTTCACTACAAAGACTGGGGCACTTTAGGAAATGGTCTGGAGAAGTGGGGAATGGAGCAGACCTCTGGCCCCTCCCACTGCCCAGTGGCATACTCCTGAACAGGGGACAGGTCTAGCTCATTAGACAAGAAGCATATTTTCATTTTTCCAGTGTTCAGGAATATTGACATATATTCTAGGGTTCAACATAAAATACTTCTTGATTCCATTTTTTTCATTTCATTTCAAATATTGAAGCTTGCTCTCACCTGGTGTTTGCGAATTGTTCTTTTCTTTGATATCTTAGAATTCTGTTAGTGATTATGGGACTGCTGCAGTGACCTTTTCAAATTGTGGCGTGACCATCTTGGGTCCCTAAATGTGAATTTGTGCAGAACTTCCGGCCATTTTCTTTCTTAGGTTTTTATTGCTGTTAAGTCACATCCATGTCCTACTCTCTTGAAAAGTCCTGTTGTCAATGGAGAACTCTCTAACAAAGTGGCACTGACTAGTACAAAATGAAGCTGACTAATACAAAATGGCACTAACTAGTACAAAGGAGATGACTAGTACAAAGAGGGATAACCAGTACAAAGGGGGATGACTAGTACAAAATGGCACTGACTAGTAAGTTGCACTGACTAGTAAGTACTACCTCCACCTCACCCCTACTCTCAGAACATTACTTGGCAACAAGCTGGACCTGATGCTCTGTTCCCGTGGCAGTAAAAAAGAAGCATGTTTTTTTTTCTGTAGAGTCCTTCCTACTTCTCAATCCAATCCACTTTGGATTTTATCTTTCAAAACAGTATTCCAACCTGGTATGGTGGTACATGTCTATAATTTCAGAATTTGGGAGGGTGAGGTAGGAGGATTCCAAATGCAAGGTAAGGCCCATTTTCAAAGCAACAAACAATAAAAATGGAACAATGTTCCAGTATTCTTTCAGCTTTGTGCATGTAGAAAAAGACCGTCTAGGTTTTGTGACTTATGTCTTTTGTTGTAATTTTAAAAAACGCACCTCAAGAGAGAAAGATACCATGCAACAGTGTTCAAGTGGATTTTTTTTTAATTATTAGGGTAAAAGGACTGTAAACAAACAAACAAACAAACAAAAAACAGGAGGGGGTAGACCAGTCTCTGATGGGGTTGTCCTTTTGCGTATGTTTATGTTATTGGTTGATGCATAAAACACTTTTGGCCAATAGGGCAGCGAGATAGGTGGGGCTAGGAGATGAGGAGGATTCTGAGAAATACAGGCAGGATCCGTCACCATGTAGGTTGCTGGAGGAGTAACGCCATGCTGGGCATAACCAGGTAATCCACAGCCGTGTGGCAATATATAGATTGATAGAAATGGTTAATAATTAAGACAGAGCTAGCCAATAGGAAGTAAGCCAACAGCTAACAGTTTTATAATTAATATAGCATCCATGTGCTTCTTTGGGGTAAGGTGGCTGCAGAACTGGGTAGGAAATTCCCTAACAAAATGGCGCAGGCAACATGGTTGGCATGAACTTCTACTTAAAACCTGACAAAAAGCTTAAATGGGGGTTTTAGAAACAAAAGAACAGAGACAAGCATGGCTTCTTGGTAGCAGCATTTTTCTTGGGTGGGCGCTGTTTTGCTAGAGATAAGCGGAGACTCACACAGCTCCTTTAAGAGCAGTTTCATGATCCAGCAAAAACTGCCCCACAGCTTTTAGCCATGCTGGTTAGCTGATAAAAGACTCGCATGGCCAGAAAAAGATAAAAATTTAAGTAAAGGCAGATTCAGATGAAGTAAAACCCCTAAAGGGGTTGCAGTGTGTTTAAAAATATACATAGGCTTGGGAGACAAAAGAAAAAGGATAAATGGTTAAAAAAGAAATAGAGAGTTGGGCAGTGGTGGCAAATGCATTTAATCCCAGCACTTGGGAGGCAGAGGCAAGTAAATCTCTGTGATTTCAAGGCTAGCCTGATGCACAGAGTGAATTCCGAGACAGGCAAAAGTAAACAGAGAAATCCTGTCTCATAAAAGTAAAATATAAAAGTAAAAAATAGTTATAATAAATAAATAAGCCACATGAAGATGGAAAACACACAGAGAGTCTGGATACTGTATACTATTGTGTCATCTTTGAAGTTTTTGATTGCTGAGGAAGGAGCTACAACTTCTAAAAGATATTTGTTATAAATGCTGCTGGATTAATCCAACTTATATATTTTGAAAATGCTTTGACTTCTAGATTTAAGTATAAGGACATGTTACTTTGGAAAAGAGATGTTATTTGTGTTTTCACAGAAAATGAAAAGTGGCGTATTCCTTCTAGACTAATATGGTTTTATGAAGCAAGACCCTCTGAAGCATGGCCAGGTGATCCAACATTGAAAACAGCTGAGACAATGCAGCCTTGCAGACTACTACAACAAGGACTTGATCAGGTTTCTGTGTTTTCTAAGGATCCCCATGGTATTTCAGATTCCCCCAAATAGCAGTAAACAGTCTAGAGAGAATGATGCCCAAAATCCCAAATATTTATTAATGTTTTAATTTAATTGGGGTTGGTTATAAATGGTTAATGATCACAACCGATCTCTTTCTAAAGGAAAAAGGAGATTATGATATAGAAATGAATACTTTGTACTGGAATGGATTTTCATTTATTGATACAAATTTAAGGTCAATTTTGTGATATGTATATTTCCCCTCTTGTTTAGGTATTGTGTTTATATAGCTCATTTAAAAATGTAATGTATAATTAAGTACAGATTATAGATAGTTACATATAATACTCAATAGTTAGGTTATTTAGGTTTTCTAGATATACAGAGATATAATTGAGATGGATATTCTTCAAACCTTTCAAAGACCTCAGAATATGGCATTTAAAATGATTTAGGGTTTTTCATGACTGTGAGACACAACTGCTCCTGGCAACACCAGTTACTTCAGAGAGGAATTATGGGCATCGAAGAAACTGGTTATGGAGTTTGCTTTCAATATGGCAAGACTAGCCATTTGGGCAACAAACTGCTTTTGTCTGGATAGTTTGACTGTATGCTATATGAACTGGACATGCGGGACCCACAGGAAAGTGACTGCTGAAACAAGATGGGACATTGTTGCAGGGTTCCTGCTTCATGGAGGAATCTGCCAGTTATTCTGCAGGACACAGAAAAATGACTGACAAACTGCCCAATCAGGTGGAAGTTTAAAATTTTTTGCTTCATTGAGAAGTCTGTCAGACACATTGTGGCCTATGAGCTGAAGATGGATGCTCCAATTTACAGAAGAACTTTGGATGACTGTCCAGGCAGCGAGATGTCTCTGTCAATTCTAGAGTTTATATACTATCTTCTGGTCTTTGATGGAGTTGAAGACAGATAGTTAAGGTTATAGTTTTCCTTAGTTAGGATAAAAGATAAGTTACATATAAGACTTTAGACTTACAAAGATAGAATAGATGATAGAAAATCTTACTAAATGTTAATGGACTAAATATTATAACTATAGTTCTTGATAACAGCTTTGTTATATATAATTTGACTATGTTAAAGTTAAAACCTTTCTTTTTGTTTAGACAGAAAAGAGGAAATGATGGGGTTGTCCTTCTGTATATGTTTATCTTATTGGTTGGTGAATAAAACACTGTTGGCCAATAGGGTAGCAAGATAGATGGGACTAGGAGATGAGGAGGATTCTGTGAAATGTAGGAAGAGTCAGTTACCATGTAGGCTGCCGGAGGAGTAACACCATGGTGGGCATAACCAGGTAAGCCACAGCCTCGTGGCAACACATAGATTGATAGAAATGGGTTAATAATTAAGATAGAGCTAGCCAATAAGAAGTGAGTCAATGGCCAACAGTATTATAACTAATATAGCTTCCAAGTGTTTATTTGGGGCTCTGAGGTGGCTGTGGAACTGGGAGGGAATTCCAAAATAAGTCTCTCCTGTGCCCCAAATTTCCTCTGAAGTCCATGAACTGTTCTTCTTAATTATTGTACACACACACACACACACACCCACACACACACACACACACACACACACAGAGAGAGAGAGAGAGAGAGAGAGAGAGAGAGAGAGAGAGAGAGAGAGAGAGAGAGAGAGCCTGTTGAATCCACTTAGTGTTGCTTGTATGTTTAGGGCTGACCATTTGGGATTGGATAATCTATTATGGGAGTTATTCCTGGAGAAGACTGATTCTTACTTTCTCAACAATCTTGGAGGTCTTCATCTAGGGATAGGGTCCTGTGAGAGGTCCCCCATTCATGTTAGCATGGTGTCATTGTTCAGGCCTTGTTTAGGTGGCTGTAGTTTTTAGATTTCATGGGCATGACTTCTGTGTCATATATAGAAGACACTGTCTTGCAGCAGACATCCTAAGCATCTAGCTTATGGTCTTTCTACCATCTCTTCAGTGATGTTCCCTGAGCCTTGGCTGTAGAGGTTCTGTTGTAGATGTGTCAGTTGGGGATGGGTACCATATGCAAAGTACATTCATTCTCTGCATTTTGACCATTAATGGATCTCTGAAATGATTTCTGTATGATGCAAAAGGAAGGTTCTTTGATGAGAGTTAAGAGCTATACTTATCTGTGTGTATAAGAACAGGTAGTTAGAATGTAGTAAGAAATTATACTTTTGGAAAAATGTCATAGTAGGTTCTCCTCAAGGGTCCATGACCTCATCAATCACAGGGAGTTGTCTAGGCATGAAGTTCCTTCTATTGAGTAGGTCCTAAGCCTAATTAGATGGCTGTTGGCTTCCTCCAAGATATAAATGCTGCTACTGCATCACTGGGGATATCTTGTCATGCTGGTCATTGTTGTGTTCTATAGGTATCACAGCTGGATAAGATTGCTCTTCTCCCTTGGACACTTGTACCACATCTTCAGACACTGTGGTGGTCCAAATAGGAATGGTTCCCATAGACATATGTGTTTTAATGTTTGGCCCATAGGGAGTGGCACTATTAGAATTATGGCCTTGATGGAGTAGGTGTGGTCTTGCTGGAAGAAGGATGTCACTGTGGAGGTGGGCTTTGAGGTTTCATTATGCTGAAGCTACGCCCAGCATAGGACACAGTTTCCTTTCTCGGCCTGCAAATTAAGATGTAGAACTCTCAGCTCCTTCTCCAGCACCATGTCTGCCTATACACCACTGTGATGATAATGACTAAACCTCTGAAACTATAAATCACCAAATTAAATGTTTTGCTTTGTAAGAGTTGCCATGGTCACGGTGTCTCTTCACAGCAATAGAACACCAAACTAAGGCAGATACTATGAGAGCTAGTCTTCAGAGAAGTTTCCAAGTCTGTTTCTGCTCAGTTGCTCCAAGTCTTGTACCTGCAATGTGTGATATCTTCAGCAATAGGGTCTTACCTTTAAGTTCTGGGAGGCAACAAAGGGCAGTAGTAGCCTACAGTGTTTGGGGAATCACTTGGACTCTCCTGAGTATGACCAGCTTTCAGCTGAAAGTCTAGTATAGGCCTGGAACCTTCTTTCCTGGAGCTTCTGTTTGCATACCTCAACAAGGGCTGAAGAGACTATGCACTATGGGAAGATATGATGGGGCTTTAATGTAAATATGCAGATGTCTTTGCATCTGAACAGAATGTAAATGCTCAGCTATCTGTCTTTATGGAGTTGTGTATATGTAATTTATTGTATATAATACATGACTAATATAAAATTTTAAGTTATTTATAAAAATATTTGAAAATTTTGTTATAAATTCTATCTTTCTACACACACACACACACACACACACACACACACACACACAGCCTATCTGTTGCTGTGATAAAACGCCAACACCAAGGGCAACTTAAGGAAGAACTTGTTGTGGTTCTTGGTTCCAGAAGGTTAGAGTCCATAAGGGTGGAGACAGCCTCTGAATGTGGGTGCCAGCAAGGAGTCCAAGACAGTCTATGGGACCTCTAACAGTGGAGCCAGTTTTTAACCCTAGAGCCCAAATGGACTTTGGAAGCCCATTCCCTATGGAGGGATACTATTGAAGCCCAGATACAGCAAGGAGGGCCTAGGCTCTCCCCCAAACGATATGACAGACTTTGAAGTTCCCTGGTGGAGGGCCTCACTATCCCTGGGGAGGAGTTTGGGCATGGGTTGGGAGTGTTGGTAGGGAATATGGGAGAGTGGGAGGGCGAGGGAATGGGGGCAATGGCTATGCAAATATGAGTAGTAATTAAAGAATTTAAATTAAAAAGGGTGGAGCCAACATGGCAGAAGGTAGCAGGCATGGTAATGTCAGGCACGTGAAACCTAAGCCTCCTCAAACAAACAGGCCACCACCTGCGGACCAATTGTTCAAATGCTCAGAATATGGGGGACAATTTCCATTCAAACAACTATGCTTACACTTGATTAAGCATATGTGTTGCTAGAATTTCTTTCCAGCCTGGTCCTGCAACTGCCTTGCCCCAAATAAACACACAAAGACTTATATTAATTTATAAACTGTTGACTGATGGCTAGGTTTTTATTTTTTTGGCTAGCTCTGTCTTAATTATTAACCCATTTCTGTTAATCTAAGTATTTCCACATGGTCTTATCTTACTGGAGAAGGGTCTGGTCCTGTTACTCCTTCCTCTTCTACATGGTGTCTCTCCCTGGTGGCCTCTTTCTCCTTCCTCTCCAGCCTTCTCCTGATTTGATAGCCCCACCAATCCTTCCTGCCTGGCTACTGGCCAAACAGTGTTTTATTCATCAACCAATAAGAGAAACATATATACAGAAGGACATCCCCCATCACACACATTTACTGAAAAGCAGTATAGGCATTCTTTCATAAAAGGTCACCATGTCTCTAAAATATGGTATAAAAATACATTCTTTAAAATCAGAAAACCAAAGGGAGAAGGGTCATTTAAGGTGTCAGAGAACTTTGCTGTGATGGGTCCTTGCGCTGAGGATCTGTGCTCTCTTGGAGAGGCCTGTCAGGTCAGGACTCACCCCATGACGATCTGTGGCAGATCTGCACAAAGCATCCCGTGGTTTGAGATTCACTGACACAGCAACTTGAACTTGCCCTTTGACCTTTGTGAAATTCAACTTCTGGCTTGCAGTGTAACCAGTGTTTCATTGACTGTGAAATTAGGAGAATCTCCAATGAGCTAAAAATGATTAGCTTTCATTTTTGGATGAAAACATGCCAAGGACAAACACTGATTCTGAGAGATCCCTTATACAGGGCTCACACCTCATAAAACCTTGGTTACAGGCAGATCATTGGAACATTAGCTGTATCTCTTAGCCAAAATCTTACCTTCTACCTCATTACTCCTTAGCCTGTCTTGGGAACATTCTAAGTCAATTTATTCATGACCTCAAATCATAATGTTTTGAGAAGTAATGACACCATTGCTAATGCCTCAAATGGCAAGTATTTAAGTGCCTAGTTTTTGGTAAACTGTATTAAACTGATGTCTTTGTTCTGATCTTCCCAGCTGAGCTATGTTTTTTTTTTATGCAACTTTAGCTCCTTGTTCGTGATTTTACTAGATCACTCATCACTGTGTTTCTGTTATTTGACTATATAATTTCCTCTTGGACTATAAATTGCCCCAAAGCAGGATCTCTGTCTTTATGTTCATTTGCAGCGTGTGGCGTGGGACTTGGGACATATTGTGAAAGTAAATGTTGGCTAATTACATGACAATTAAAAAAATGTCAGTATTAGAAGAGTGGATGAGTTAAATGTGCAGGTGTGAGTGTGGGTATGACATTTGTATTTTATTTGCAAATTACTAAATTTGGAGAGCTCACTGTGTATAATAAAGGCTTGAATACATCCACTGACCTCATGGCTCCTTTCTTGTCTTTGTTTTTACTCAGTTTAAATATCCATGACTCTGAGTCTGCAACCTATCATTCTATTTGCGACACACACACACACACACACACACACACACACACACACACACATATATATATATATATATATATATATATATAATATATTGTGGCTTTTTTGAGGCAGTGTCTCATGGATCCCAGGTTAACCTTGAACTTCTGACCCATTTTTCTCAATAGGTCTGATTGCCAGGGCAGGTATCAAACTAATCTGCTTCTCTAAGTTGTGATCCAAAGTACAGGTGACTCGCTTTTGAAAGGGAGCCCCAAGTCCCCTGCCATAAAGCTGAGTGACTGCCGCCTCCTTCCCACCCCCCGGGGGAGTTTCACCCCACAAGACAAAAGTTTAAACAATTGTTTTAGAGAAGCAAAATGCCTACTGCATTGCCTTGCATCGTTGGTGCCTCCCCCACCCCCAAAGCAAGGAATTATATTGTTTGTGTGAAATAACTTCTTTCTGTAGTTGTTCAGTTTGATCGGAGGATTTTTGATTATGAATAAGTAAGAGCCACAGTCCAGTAATCCTGGCGACCTCGGAAGGTAGTAGCACATTTAATGTTCACTTCCCCTGTGCTTTGTAACAACCTGTCCCTCCTGTCTTCCACCATGACCATGCCCCACCCTGGAGGCAATCGTGGTATTGCAAGCTTCAGAAGTTAGCATTAAAATGAATACTTTTTAATTTCTGTGGATGAGATGGGGCTCGGGGCTCTGGGACAATGCTGATGGATGATGTTTTAATGCAGCTGAAATGTTATTTTTACTGAACCAGGGAAAACTATAAATTTTGCTTCATTGCCACTGATGGCTCTATGCATAAAACTATGGTGGCGCCCATCGGCCGTGAATAATCACCTCGGCACGGCAGATGTTACTTTGTGGGCAGGGGTGGGGGGGAAGCAATTCTTATGCCGAAGAATTGTGGAAAGATTAATTGTCTACAGCTGTTTCATGGCCCACAGCAATCTTGATACATTTATGATAAGTTTAAGAGCCCACAAGAGGCAACTCCTATTCCCTGTCGTGAGAAGCGGGCGGGGGAAGGAGCTGGGGGCTTTATTTTGACACCTGGATTCATAGAAGCTGCCAGCTCCATTAGAGCCTCCATAGAAATCTGGCAGTCGGCAGTTCTGAAATGATTGTGAGTGAGGTAAGATGCAGGAATTATCCATAAGTAGATAAAGAAAAGGAGACGGAGAAGAATTATTCAAATTTGTGCAAATGAATTGCTTCCATTTTTCCTCCCTCTGCCAAGTGGAAATTGAACGTGACCCACTCTGACCTTTCTCTATTAAGTGCTGCAAATTGCAGTAAATGCACCGTTCTGAGCGCCCTAATGGGACAGAGCCCCAGCAATGCCTCATTAATAAGGGGAGTTTGACCTTGCTGGTCAGCCCTTCATTCGATATTGAAAAGAAATAATAAGAAGAAGAGATGACCCACTGTAAATTTTGAACAATACGTTTGATTTAGTTTGCATATACTCCCGGCCAGGCGGTTTTTGCGACCTTTTCCCTCTCCCAGTTTCCCTTCAGCCACAGGCTAGGAGTTCTGGGAGTGTACCTTTAGGTACCAATCGAAAATGAGATTGTTTTCCCTGGGCAGTGAATGGCAGGTGGGGTGGAAAGGACAGTGACCTCTCCCCTCTTCTTTAGGCCACACCCACCAAGGCTGCAGGTCTTTACTTCCCTTCTCTTCCTCTCTTTTCCTTCCTCCCCACCCACCCTCCTGTTTTCGTTTTAAATAAAAGGACCTCTTAGTTTTGAAGTGTGTTGTGTACGTGTGTGTAGGAGTATGTGTGTGTGTAGGCGTGTATGTGTATGCATGTATGTGTGTAGGTATATGCGTGTACATGTATGTGTATGTGTGTGTATGTGTGTATGTATGCGTAGGTGTGTGTATATATATGTGTGTGTATGTGTGTATGTATGTGTAGGTGTGTGTGTGTGTGTGTGTGTGTGTGTGTGTGTGTGTGTTGGGTAGCTTCTCTGAGTTTTACTGTGCCTTTGTGCAGATCTGGATGAACTAGTTTCTCTTCTTCTGATGAAAGAAAATCTAGAACAACGGATAGAGCATGCTGCTTGTTTGGAAACAAAGGACTTCATTTTGTTAATCATGGGAAACAGAATCAATGTGGAAGTGGGATTCAGAACACCCAGACCGTTATATAAAAATTTATCTGTTTATTCATGTGTACGGGCATCTTACCTGCATGTACATTTACCACGGGACTATAGTTTTAGACAGTTGTGACCTGCCATGTGAGTGCTTGGGATTGAACTCAGGACCTCTGAAAGAGTAGTGAGTTCTCCTAACCACTGAGCTATCTCTCCAGCATCTGGACTTTTATATAAAAAGGCAGATAAGCCTTGTATGCTTCAGACTTAGTTCTTTAGGCTTCTCCTTCAATGTAATGCTCAAGGTACCTCTGCCTCTGTTCACAGAATTTTGTAGGAAGGTGTATGAGCAAGGCTGACACAGGTCCTTTAATTAGTTTAAACAATGAGTCCTAAGGCACAGACAAGTTAGGACTCAAAGCAGGAAGTTCCAGAGGAGACATTGAAAGTCAAAAGGATCTTAGAGCTTACCTTTCCCCTAGCTGATACATGAATCTTTTCTACAGCGTTGATTGTGAAGGTGGTGAATCACCTTGGAATTGGAGTTCTTTATTGAAAACTGGTCTGTACAAGTCTTTCGTCGATATTATTAAAAGTAAATACTGGGACTTTTTTTCCTCTGGCTACGTTATGAGGTCTAATTGAATGGAACTTTTGAATCTACGAGATGGCTGAAAAGGACTTCACTACTCTGCTTTGGAGTGAAGTGTTTGGCTTGTGTGGTTGTGTGTGCCAAGAATCAGAAACACAGAAGTCACTGTGAAAATAATTTGAATAATTTGGCATAGTGTTGAAAGTTACCCCAAGTCAGTGCTCCCTTCATTATATAGGCTTGTAGCCTTGGCAATAGTATGGGTTGTTTGGGGGTTCCTGTGGGACACTTGGCCAAAAAGTCAATTAGATGTAACCCAATACTAGTACTGGCAGCTTCATTTGGTGACAAGAGATGTCCATTTGGGGCTCTGTATCCCCTATTATTTTGTGTTTTCATTTAGATCACCTTCATATATATGCATATGTTTTAGGAAGCTTCTGCTGTATTAGGTTTCCCTATTATCCCTTTAATGGCCCTTAATTTTAGCTGTCCCTCCCCATATCCCTCCCTCATCCCTTTCTCCCCAACTCTTCTTGATCCTCTCATTCCAGCCCCCATCCATCCATAACTATTTATTCTTTTTCTCTTTCTCAATGAGATCACCCCCCCCTCCCCGAGTCCCTTACTCTACACCTTACCTCTGTGGTTTTATGGATGGTAGCCTGGTTATCATTGATTTAGCAGCTAATATCCACATCTATGTGTATACATGCCATATTTGTATTTCTGGATTGGGGATCCCTCACTCAGGATGTTTTTCTAGTTCCATCCATTTACCTGTGAATTTCATGATTTTATTTTTTTAATGATGGAGTAATACTCCACTGTGTAAGTGTACCATAT
Organism: Cricetulus griseus; assembly: GCF_003668045.3. NCBI lineage: Eukaryota > Metazoa > Chordata > Mammalia > Rodentia > Cricetidae > Cricetulus > Cricetulus griseus. Next base: position 163,054,138 of record NW_023276807.1, read on the forward strand.
TTTCTTTATCCATTCTTTTGCTGAGGGATATATGGGTTGTTTTCAGCTCTTGGCTGTTATGAATAGAGCATCAATGAACTTTGTTGGACACATTTCTCTGTGGTAGGATGAAGCATCCTTTGGGTACATGCCCAATAATGGTATAGCTGGATCTTAAGGTAGATCGGTTCTCATCTTCCTGAGGAACTACCATACTGATTTCCATAGTGACTATATACATTTACACTCCCAGCAGCAGTGGAGGAGTATTCCTCTTATTCCACATTATCACCAGCATAAGCTGTCACTTGTCTTACTGATTTTAGCCATTTTTAGGAGTATAAGATGAAATCTCAAAGTAGTTTTAATTTGTATTTCCCAGATAATTAAGGATGCTGAGCATTTAAGTGTTTCTTAGCCATTTGAGATTCCACTATTGAGAATTCTCTGTTTAAATAGATCTGTACCCCATTTTAAAGATGGGTTGGTTTCTTGATATCTAGTTTTTTGAGTTCTTTATGTGTATTGGATATTAGCCCTCTATTGGATGTGTAGTTGGTAAAAATCTTTTCCTATCTGTAGGCTGCCACTTTGTTCAAAGGATGGCAACCTTTGTTGTACAGAAGTTTCTCAGTTTCATGAGGTACCCCTTATTAATTGTTGATCTTAGTGCCTGCACAATTGGTGTTCTGTTCAGTAAATAGTCTTCTGTGCCAATGCATTCAAGGCTATTTCCCACTTTCTTTTCTATCAGGTGCAGTATATTTGAATTTATGTTGAGGTCTTTGATCCGCTTGGACTTGAGTAGGGTGAATATAATTGGCTCCCATAAGCTCACAGGGAGTGGCACTATTAGGAAGTGTGGCATTATTGGAGGAGTTACTCTGGGGGTGGGCTTTGGGGTCTCCTTTTCTCAAGTTATACTCAGTGTGACACCCAGAGTCCTTTCTGTTGCCTGAGGACCAAGATGTAGAACACTTAGCTACTTCTCCAGCACCATGTCTTCTTGCATGCTGTTTTGCTTCCTGCCATGATGATAATGGACTAAACCTCTGAACTGTAAGTGAGCCACACCAATCAAATGTCTTCCTTTATAAGAGTAGCTATGGGCATCTAACTAAGACAGTATGTGTCTCTTTGCATTCTTCTACATGCTGACATCCAATTAGACCAGCATCATTTGATAAAGATGTTTTCTTCAATTGTATAAGTTTGACTTCTTTGTCAAAAATCAGGTTTGTGGATTTATGTCTGGGTCTTTGATTTAATTATGTTGACCCCTTGTCTGTATTTATGCCATTACCATGTGGTTTTTATTACTACAGCTCTGTCGTAGAGCTTGAAATCAGGGAAGGCAATACCTCCAGAAGTTCTTTTATTGTACAGGATTGTTTTAGCTATCTTTTTATATGAAGTTGAGTATTGTTCTTTCTTTTTTTTTAAAGGTAATAATTCTTTTTTTTAAAGATTCATTTATTTAATGTGCACTGGTGTTTTGCCTGTGTGTACTTTGTCTGAGGGTGTTGAATCCCCTGGAACTGGAGCTACTGACAGTTGTGACCTGCCATGTGGGTGCTGGGAAGGGCCCCCAGGTCCTTTGGAAGGGTATCCAGTGCTCTTAATTGCTGAGTCATCTCGCCAGCCCCAAGTATTGTTCTTTCAAAGTCTGTAAGAATTGGGTTAGGATTATGATGGGGATTGTGTTGAATTTGTAGATTGCTTTTGGCAAGATTACCATTTTTACTGTGTTAACCCTTCCCGTCCATGCGCATGGGAGATCTTTCCATTTTCTGATAAGTTCTCCAATTTCATTCTTCAAAGTTCTTGTTATACAAGTCTTCCACTTACTTGGTTAGAGTTACACCAAGATACGATATATCATTTGTGGCTATTTTGAGGGGTGTTGTTTCCCTGATTTCTTTCTCTGCCCATTTCTCATCTGTATATAGGAGAGCTACCAATCTTTTTAGTTAATATTGTATCCTGTCACATTACTGAGTGTTTATCAGCTATAGGAGTTCCCTGGTAGAAATTTTGGTGTATACTATTGTATCATTTGTGAGGAGCAATACTTTGACTTCTTCCTTTACAGTTTGTATCCCCTTGATCTCCTTTATTTGTCTTGCCCTAGCAATAACTTTAAGTATTATATTGAATAGATATGAAGAAAGTGGACAGCCTTGTCTTGTTCCTGATTTTAGTGGAATTGCTTTGAGTTTCTCTTCATTTAATTTTATGTTGGCTATCGGCTTGCTGTATATTGCTTTTTATTATGTTTAGGTATGTCCCTTGTATCCCTGATCTCTTCAAGACCTTTACCAGAAAGGGTTGTTGGCTTTTGTCAAAGGCTTTTTCAGCATCTAATGAGATGATCATGTGGCTATTTTCCTTTCTGTTTGTATATATGGTGGATTACATTGACAGATTTTCATATGTTGAACCATCCCTGAATCTCTGGGATGAAGCCTACATGATTATGGTGGATAATCTTTTTGATGTGTTCTTGGATTTGATTTTCAGGTATTTTATCAAGTATTTTTGCATCTATGTTCATGAGGGAAAATGGTCTGTAATTCTCTTTCTTTGTTGAATTTTTGTGTGGTTTGGGGACCAGGGTGACTGTGGCTTCATGAAATGAATTTGGAAACATTCCTTGTGTTTCTATTTTGTGGAATAATTTGAGGAGTATTGGTATTAGCTCTTTCTTGAAATTCTGGTAGAATTCTGTGCTGAAACTATCTGGCCCTGGGTTTTTGTTGTTTGGGAGACTTTTATTGACATGCCTCTATTTCCTTAAGGGCTATAGGTCTATTTAAATTGTTTATCTGGTCTTGATTTAACTTTGGTAAGTGGTATATATCAAGAAATTTGTACATTTCTTTTAGATTTTCCAATTTTGTGGAGTACAGGTTTTTGAAGTATGACCTAATGATTCTTTGGATTTCTTCAGTATCTGTTGTTATGTCCCTTTTTGTTTCTGATTTTGCTAATTTGGGTATTCTCTCTTTGCCTTTTGGTTAGTTTGAATAAGGGTTTGTCTATTTGTTGATTCTTTTCAAAGAACCAACTCTTTGTTTCATTGATTCTTTGTATTGCTCTCTTTGTTTCTATTTTATTGATTTTAGCCTGAGTCTGATTATTTCCTCCCATCTACTCTTCTTGGTTGTGTTTGCTTTATTTTATTCTAGAACTGCTCAGTTGCTAATATGAGATCTTTCTAATTTCTTTATGAAGGCACTTAGTGCTATGAACTTTCCTTTTAGCACTGCTTTCTTTGTGTCCCATAAGTTTGGGTATGTTGTACACTCATTTTCATTGAATTCTGGAAAGTCTTTAATTTCTTTCTTGACCCAGTGGTCTTTCAGTAGAGAGTTCTTCAATTTTCATAAGTTTGTAGGTTTTCTGTTTTTATTATTATTATTACTATTATTTTCATCAAGCTTGCTTCACATGTCAATCCCTTCTCCCTCTCCCTCTCCTTCCCCCACCACTCCCCCTTCTGCTCCCCAGGGAGGGTAGGGCCCTTCATGGGGGCTCCCCACATTCCACCACATCATCCTGGGAAGGGCCTAGGCCCTCCCCAATGTTTCCAGGCCAAGAGAGCATCCCTTTATGTGGGATGGGCTCTCAAAGTCCCTTCTTACACCAGGGAAAAATACTGATCCACTACCAGGGGCCCCATGGAGTCCCGAGGCTTCCTCATTGACATCCACATTCAGGGGTCTGGATCAGTCCCATGTTGGCCTCCCAAACAGCAGACTGGGGTCCATGTGCTCAGCCTTGTTTAGGCCAGCTGTTTCTGTGGGATTCACCAGCCTAGGCCCAACCCCTTTGATCTTTATGTCTCCTTCTCTGCAACTGGGTTCCAGAGTTCAGTTCATTGTATAATGGTGGGTGTCTGCCTCTGCTTCCATCAGCCGCTGGATGAAGGCTCTAGGATGGCAAATAAAGTAGTCATCAGTCTCATTATAGGGGAAGGGCATTTAGGGTAGCCTGTCCACCACTGCCTAGATTGTCAGTTGGTGTCATCCTTGTAGATCTCTGGAAATCTCCCTAGTGCCAGATCTCTCCTTGGACCTATACTGGCTCCCTCTGTTATGGTATCTCTCATCCTGCTCTTCTCTATTCTTCCCCCAACTCAACCTTTCTGCTCCTCCATTTCCTCCTCTCCCCCCTCTTCTCCTTCTCACATTCTGCCAGCTCCCTCTCCCCTACCCTCATGCTCCCAATTAGCTCAGGAGATCCTGCCCCTTCCCATTCTCCAGGGTCCATGCATTTTTCTCTTAGAGTCCTTCTTGTTTCCTAGTTCCTTTGGTGAAGAAGATTGTAGTCTGGTAATCCTTTGTTCTATGTCTAAAATTCATATATGAGTGAGTACATATCATGTTTGTCTTTTTGTGACTGGGTTACCCTCACTCGGGATGGTTTCTTCTAGTTCCATCCATTTGCCTTAGAATTTCAAGATTCCATTGCTTTTTTTCTGCTGAGTAGTACTCCATTGTGTAAATGTACCACATTTTCTCTATCCATTCTTCAGTTGAGGGGCATCTAGGTTGCTTCTAGGTTCTGGCTATTACAACCAACACTGCTATGAACATGGTTGAACAGATGTCCTTGTTGTATAAATGTGCATTATTTGGGGATATGCCCAAGAGAGGAATTGCTGGATCTTGAGGCAGACTGATTCCCATTTTCCTGAGCAACTGCCATACTGATTCCCAAAGTGGTCTTATAAGTTTGCATTTTCTGTTGTTGAAATCCAGTTTTAAACTGTGGTGGTCTAGTTAGATGCAGGGGTTATTTCAGTTCTCTTGTATTTGTTGAAACTTGTTTTGTGACCAAATATGTGGTAAATTTTGGAGATGGTTCCATGTTATGAGCACCCTTTCCCACCAGTCTGGTCCCACAACTATGTTAGCCCCAAATGAACACTCAGGGACTTATATTAATTATAATACTGTTGGATGATGACTAGGGCTTCCTATTTGGCTATCTCTGTCTTAATTATTAATCCGTTTCTATTAATCTATGTATTTTCATGTGGTCTTATCTTACTGGGGAAAGGTCCAGACCTCTTACCCCTTTGTGGTCTCACATGGTGTTTGACTCTGAGTACGTTTCCCAGAATTCTCCTTATCTCCTAGACCTGCCTATCTTGCTGCCTCATTGGCCAACAATGTTTTATTCATCAACAAATAAGAGAAACAGATGTACAGAAGACATCCCCATCAGTTCCATGAAGAACAGAAGGCACAGTCTGTGTTTGGGTGAGAAATGTTCTGTAGACATCTATTAGGTCCATTTGAGTCATAATGTCTGTTAGTTCTAGTATTTCTCTGTTTAGTTTCTGTAGACTCAGTTGGATATGTGGTGATATCTTGCTTGTACAAATAAAGTCTGTCTGAGGGTCAGAGAATGGATCTTACCACTAGCTAACCATAGAGGTCTGGAGGTCTGTATAGACAGACAGGAAGTTTCTGCCTGGATGACTTGTCCATTGGTGAGAGGAGGTTGTTGAAGTCTCCTACTATTAATGTGTAGGGTTCATTGTGTGATTTAAATTGTGGTAGTGTTTCTTTTACAAACTTGGGTGTTCTTGTGTCTGGAGCATTGATGTTAAGAGTTGAAATGTCATCTAGGTGGACTTTTTTCTTTGATGATTATCTAGTGTCCTTTCCTATCTCTTCTGATTATTTTTTGTTTGAAGCCCATTTTGTCAGATATTAAAATGGCTATACTGGTTTGCTTCTTAGGTCCATTTGCTTAGAATATCTTTTTCCAACCTTTAACCCTGAGGTGATGTTTATTCTTGTTAATGTGTGTTTCTTGAATTCAGAAGGAGGATCCTGTTTCCACATCTATTCTGTTAGTTTGTGTCTTTTTATTGGGGAATTGAGACCACTGATATCAAGAGTTATCGATGAGCAGTATCTGTTGATTCTTCTTATTTTATTCTTGTGGTGTGCTTCTTTTTCTCCCTGTTTTGATTTGCTTGTCTGGGAGTATTTTCCCCTGTATTTACTTAACTTTTTTAGGTTGGAGTTTACCTTCTAACACCCTCTGCAAGGCTTTGCTTGTAGGTAGGTATTGCTTAAATTTGGTTTTACCTTGGAATGTCTTTCTCCATCAATTGTGATTGAAAATTTTGCTGGATATGGTAGTCTGTGCTGACATCAGTGGTCTTTTAGAGTCTGCAGTACATCTCTTTAGGTTCTTCTGGCTCTTAGAGTCTCCACTGAGAAGTCAGGTGTAATTCTAATAGATCTACCTTATATGTTACTTGGTCTTTTTCCCTTGCAGCTTTTAATATTCTTTCTTTGTTCTGTACATTTAGTGTTTTGATAATTGTGTGCCAAGGGGAATTTCTTTTCTGGTCCACTCTATTTGGTGTTCTGCTTGTTTCTTGTTCCTTGATAGGCACTTTCTTCTTTAGGTTAGGGAAATTTTCATCTATGATTTTGTTGAAAATATTTTCTGTACCTCTGACCTGGGTTTCTTCTCTTACCTCTAATCCTGTTGTTTTTAGTTTTGGTCTTTTCATAGTGTCCTAGATTTTTCTGGATATTTTATATTTGGAATTATTATATATATATTTTTTACCTAGGTGTCCATTTCTTCTATCTTGTGTTCAATGCCTGAGATTCTCTGTTTCATCTTTTGTATTTTGCTGGTGAGGCTTGTCTCTGAGGTTCCTGTTTAAGTTCCTAAACTTTGCATTTCCAGATTTTCTTCAGTTTGGGTTTTCTTTCTTTCTTTCTTTTTTTAAAAGATTTTATTTATTTATTATGTATACATCATTCTGCTTCCATGTATATCTGCACACCACAAGAGGGCACCAGACCTCATAGCAAATGGTTGTGAGCCACCATGTGGTTTCTGGGAATTGAACTCAGGACCTCTAGAAGAGCAGTTAGTGCTCTTAACATCTGAGCCATCTCTCCAGCCCTGTTTAGGTTTTGTTTATTGATTTTTTCCACTTTCAGGTCTTGAACTGTTTTGTTCATTTCCCCTCACTGACTGTTTGTGTTTCATAGATTTTTTAAAAAAGAGATTTAGTAATTTCCTCTTTAGTAACCTTTATCATGTTCATAAAGACTATGTTAAGGTCCTTGTCTTGTTCTTCAGCTACATTGTATTGCTCAGGGACTACTGTAATAGGGTTGCTGGGCTCTAGTGGGGACATATTGTCCTGGTTATTATTGACTGCATTTTTACAGTCTAGGCATCTGGGTTCGGGAAGATTGTAATTCTAGGTGCTGATATCTGGTCTTCTTGTTGTTGAGCTGGTGTTTTCTTCCTTGCTTTCTGTTGTTCTTTCTAGTTCTTAGGAAAGCTTGGTGGTTATGTATTGCCTAGTAGAGAAGGCTTATAAGATCCTGCTAGTTGTGGCCACTGGGGGGGAAGTCTGGGTGCGATGTGTTTCTAGGTATTAGAAGCTGATGGTTAAGGATGGGGATGGGCTAGAAGTGTGTGTGTGGGGAGCTAGGTGTCCCAATGCGGGTGGAAAGCAGGGTGTTCCATCAGAATCTACTTAGTTCCCCAGGAATGGGAGCAGAGAATGAGTAGAGGCCACAGCAGGTGGCCTGTACTCTCTGTAGCTTGCTACAGAGAGCTGGAAATGAGACTTGAGGATTGTATGTGGAGGAGAGGAGGGAGAATGAGGGTCTGAAACCAGCTACCTCTCATTGGTTTATTTATTTATTTGTGTGTGTGTGTGTGTGTGTGTGTGTGTGTGTGTGTGTGTGCATGCACATGTGTATACACACTTGTGCAAACGTGTATCTGTGAGGACATGTGAATGCCATGGTGTAGGTAGAAAACTTGTCGGAATCAGTCCTCTCAGGCTATCATGTGGATTCCAGGTACTGAGCTCACATTGCCAGGCTTGGCAACAAGCATTCTTATCTATTAGCCCGTCTTGCTGGCTCAGGGTTCCAATTTTGGTAAGTGCTGTGCTCTACTTCAAAAATCCATTTCGTGTCCCAAGCCTCTGATAAGTTTGTTTATTTCCCAAATAAAATAAATGCCAATTAATAAACCTGATGGCATAATTACATTGATGAGCCACCTTCTTCCTACTGTTCTTTGCCTCCTCCCTCTCTTCCTCCTCCTCCTCTTTCTCCTCCTCTTCCTCTTTCTTCTCTTCTTCATCTTTCTCCTTTTCTTCCTCCTCCTTCTCTTCTTTCTCTTCCTCCTTCTGTACTTACCCATCTCTGGCAAGCTTGTGTTCTTATTTTTTTCTTTAAAACATTCAGCAGTCTCTATACAATGGGAACACGAGAAATCGTCTTACCCTTGTTCCTGTCTGGCTTTTTATTTCCCACCATTCATCGAGGCTGTCTTACATCCTTGGTGCCACATCTACTTCATTGGTTCTATTTGCATTCTATTTAGAGACGATGTCTTTACTGGACAATAATCATTTTGAAACCCAGTTCTTAAAAGTAAGATTGATTTTTAAGGAGAACATTTTAGTAACCTATTCTTTTGAACCGAGGCTCAACTCTGTTGGTCACAGTAGCTACCTAGGTTGTGTGGGATGAGGTCATCCTAATAGGAAAAAGAGCTCAAAGCAAAGGAATGCTGGCATGTTTTCCCCTTTGGAAGCAGGAAACTATTTCTGCATTAGGCTTGAAATGTCACACTTGTTATTTGCTGACTGGGAGGAAAATACACTCCTGGACGAAGGAAATTAAAGAAGCTGAGATTCGTGAAGCAATAGTGAGATGAAAAGTTGGTTGGTGGTTGCCTAGGGGTCTGGGAAAATGGGACAACTATTAGAGGAAAGAGTGATTGTGGTGATAGCTGCACATCTCCGTGAAATCTATAAAAATCAATTGAATTGTATGCTTAATAATGTCCTAAAATAATGTCAGTAGTGAAAACAGCAATGGGTAAGGAACTTGTAAGTGAACATTGGGCATAAAGGGCAGTGCATGAGATATTCACAGTATGGTTTTGCCAATAAATGTGGGAACTAGTGGGTAATGTCTGAGACATGTGCAGTGCGACTTCCCCAACAACTTTCCTGTAGATTTGGAATCTTGTTTATTTTATGCAAATTTATATGTAGTTTCCCCAGATCATATCTAATGTGTATTTCTAGATGCTTACGGGGAAAACCCAGAACTTAAAATAATGATAAAAAAAACAGTTAAAATGGAGTAAGACATATGACATACCTAGGGATAAAAGATGTGCTAAACCAATACACGGACAATGATATATTATTCTGAGAGAAATTAAAGAAGACACAACTAAATGGAAATATATACTCTGATTATGAGTTGGAAGACTATATTAGCATATTAATTGTGCCCAGATCAATCCATGTATTTAACACAATCCCAACAGGCATACTGTAGAAATTGACAAGTCAATTTGGAAATCCATATGGAAATGAAAAGAAAGTAGACTAGATAAAATACCTTGCAAAAGAACAAGGTTGGAGGGATTATCCTAAATCATCCGCAGTCTTATTGTAAAGCTATATTAATCAAGAAAATGTGGCATTGGTGTAATGACAGACATATCGATTAATGGAATCAAATGGAGAGTTTAGAAATTGACTCACACATATGTGGCAATTGATACTGTTTCTAAGTTCTAAAGGCAACATAGTGAAGGAGGGATCATTTTCTTAACAAATGGTGCTAAAATGGTTAGATACATACATGCTAAACAATAGATCTGGAGATATATACCTTACAACATTAACTAGAATTAGATAAAAATGAACTATAGTCATAAATATAAAACTCAGAACTTTAAAAACTACAGAATGATAATAGAAAGTCATTGTGGTCATGGGTTAGAAATACAATTTTTATTTGTTTTTTGAGACAGGGTTTCTCTGTAGTTTTGGAGGCTGTCTTGGAACTCACCCAGTAGACTAGGCTGGCCTTGAATTCACAGATTTGCCTGTTTCTGCCTCCCGAATACTGGAGTTTAAGGTGTGTGCCACCAACACCCAGTCTAGAAATTTAATATTTTAAGCAACATTAAGACCATGATATATGAAAGAACAAAACTAATGTTATATTATGATAAAATGGTATTAATAGAGAATAGAAAGACAACAAAGGCTAGAAGAAAATATTTGCAAATTGGACATCTGATAAAGATTTGTATCCAGAATATATAAAGAATGTTTGGAATTTATTACCAACACCACTACTGGTTAACTTCGTGAAAATTAGGCAAACTGTTTGAACAAACTCTTTCCCACAGAAGCCATGAGCACCTGGGAGATGCTCAGTGCCACTCAACATCAGGGAAATGCAAACTTGAATCCAGCAGCACCTCTACATACATGTTTAAAGTATCTGAACAGAAAACCTGCAGTGTCAATGGTTGGTTGGAATCTGGAGTGACTCATCATTTTCCAGTGGAAATACAAGATGTTACAACTGCTCTGGTGGAGTTGGCAATTTCTTTAAGAGTTAAATGTCTAATTACAGGATGTTCCCACTCTGTGTTCTTAATAGAACCAATCTATAGAGACTCATGTGCAAGTCTGTGTCAGCTTTAATTGTCACAACCTCAAACAAGAAACAGCTAAAATGCTCAGTGGCATGTGACTGGCATAAGAAGCAATGGAATATTGCTTGGCAATAAAAAAGAATGAGCCGGGCATTGGTGGCGCACGCCTTTAATCCCAGCACCTGGGAGATAGAGGCAGGTAGATCTCTGTGAGTTCAAGGCCAGCCTGGTCTCCAGAGTGAGTGCCAGGATAGGCTCCAAAGCTAGACAGAGAAACCCTGTCTCGACACACACACACAAAACTAATGAATTCATAACAATTTGGTTGAAAATTTGAAGGTCCTCTATTGAAGGAAAGAATCTAGTACAAACAAAAAACAAACAAACAAAAAAACTACACATGGTGTGATTAATTTAATATAAATACTGAAAACATGTACATGATTTTGTGATGGGACCACAAAGGTTTATTTATGTCAAAACTTAACAAGATGTTAATTATTATATATTATCAATAAATGTGTGGTTTGAATGCATGTAGTTTGTTGTATGCCTTCAATAAAATCACTAAATAAATCACTTCAATAAATCATTAAAATATCTCTACCGCATATTTAAGCAGTCTCTGTACATGACTGGACCTCTAGATGAGTGGCTCTATTCTGTGTTTTCCCTGAGGTAACACAAGTTCAGTTCTAGTAGTCCATATGATCTTCTGTAGGCAGCACAGTAGTATCATGGCTTATTTCTATTTTAGTCCAACCTATATGATGTTGTTACATTCTGAAGAAAAATAAAGATGGTCACACTTTGTCAGGTTACCATTTCTTACAGAATTAAACACAGATTTCTCAGTTTGGCATTGAAAGTAAGCCACAATTTGATGGCTTTCTGCTTTTCCCTGTTCAATAGACACAGAGATGGAGAGCAGTGGGCCCGGAGGACATCATATTGATCCAAAGATTATTCTCAAACTTAAACCTTGATGGAATTTAGCTTGCTTGGGTTTGGAATCTATGGGACCCCTGATTCCTTCTCTTCAAATCCTGTCTTTGACAACAGAAGGTCTGCCCTCAATGTGGGCAACATCCAGTGACTGGGTGTCAGGGGGAAATAAGCATCATTGTATGTGGGGGGTCTTGCTCTTTCTGCTTCATAGCTGTTGTGCCTCTCTCCTGCTCTAGGCTTTTAAAACTCCAGGTCCTTGGCTTTTACACTTGAACAAGGTCAGCTCTCCCTTCTCTTGTCTCAGCTCATAGACTTTTAACCTCACCCCCGAGAGTCACAGTGTTTTTTTGCCTAGTTCTATTGGCTTTGACCTTGTAGTGAGCTATGCTACTGAGTTTTTCTGGTTCTCTAGCTTCCACACATCCTGGTGAAACTTCTCCAATCCTCAAACCAAGTCAACACCCTAATGGATTCTTATTTCTGTCTTTCAGAATCTATTGATCCGAAAGTGGTGGTTTGAGTGGTTTGAATGGTTTGAATGAGAATGGTTGGTATTTGAACACTTGGTCCCCAGTTAGTGGTGCTGTTTGGGGGAGATTTAAGAGGTGACCTCACTCCAGAAAATATGTCATGGGAGGCAGACTTTTAGATGCAAATCACTTGGCCATTTCCAGATGGGTCTCTCCCCTTTGTGCTTGCCATTCAAGATTTGAGTTCTTGGCTTCTTGTTCCTTCCACCATGCCTGCTGCTTGCTGCAAACTTGTACTCTGCCATCATGGATTTTTGTCCTGAAACAATAAGCCAAATACACTCTATGTTCTTTAAGTTGCCTTTGTTTTATCACACCAACAGAAAGTAAGTAATATAAATTCCACCTAGTAAGCTGCTTATTAAGACTATGCATTTACTTGAGTGTATAGCTGCACACTTAATATTATACCCTCATCTTCTTTGTAGCCACCTGTGGCCAAATAAATTAGTTATGACTGTTATGTTTTTATTTAAAAAGAGGAAAAGAGAAAGCTTCGGGATGAGACATGTTGACTAGTTTATTATATGGCCGGGCAGAGTAGGGAGACTAAGAAGAGGAACAGGGGTAATGGCTGACTGCCATGGCTGGTCACTGTTATTCTTTTGTTTAAAAAGAAGAAAAGAGAAATATTGAGACAGACATATTGACTATAAGTTTATTATAAGGCCCGGTAGAATGGGGAGACTAAGAAGAGGAACAGGGTAATGGCTGACCGCCATGGCCGGTCGCCATAGAGAGACAGAGCGGGGAAACAGAGAGAGGGGACAGAGAGCAGGAACAGGGGGAGAGAGAGAGAGAGAGGGCAGGGGCCTATCTTTTAAAGGGGTCCTCTGCACCTGCGTACAGACTTCTTTCCCATGGAACCTTGGGCTGACCAGGGTATTGCCTGAGTGGATTCCACCAGGTAACAGGGGCAGGCCAGCATAATGCCTGAACCTTTCATTCCCACCTCTACTTATTATTAAAAAAAGGTGGGTGTTTAGACATGGCATGTTAAGGAATAAGGGCGTCGACTTCTTAAGACTGCTTCCTGCTGACATGGGGGGCGTTGACCATCTTTGGGGGACCCGAGAAGGTTGGGGTGCTGCCACGTCCTGGGGAAGCTGGTTGTTTCATTGTAGTCCAGGCTGTATGCAACTCCCTGGCGCCTCTTAGACCTGGCAAGATGTTGACAGAGCAGAAGACAAGGTTGAGATTAGAAAAAAAAATTTTCTTAGGTCCTGTCACTTGAGGGGAAGATTGTAAGATGAGGGAGGGGTTCCCGAGGTGTCCCAAGATGAGTGAAGGGAATTTGGGACCAGGGAAAGATTGAATATTACCTGGAGTGAATCTGACCTGTTTGGATCTGATTCAGCTCCCTGGAACTTACAAGAATCCTTAGAGTTTGTGGAAACATAAGTATTAGACACATTAGTAGCATATTCATGTTAGAAGCAACTTGGCTAAAAGCATTACCATTTTAAAACAGACAGATTTTTTTTTGTCAATGAAAAGTATCATAATCTTGACCTTGTAGTTATGATCATATAGTGGTATTGTTGAACTTTACTATGAACAGTAGCATGAGAAATAGAGAAATCAGGAACATATTTTATCCTTTTTTAATGTCTTAACTCATTTTATCATCATTTAAGCCTTTTTATCCTCAGGCCTTCATACATCTTAGACTTTCCTATATTCACATAGATAAACCTTAAAATACCTGTTACTGGAATCTGTTTTGCTTTAAGCTGGCAAGACTATCAGTCGTCAAAAGCATCAGAGTTCTTGAGAAGGATAAGATTTTACCTGAATCAATGATTAAAGAATAACAGAGACTTGCCAGCAGGCTGCATGGACAGCCATCCCCAAGGTCCTCCATCCATAGTAGCGGGCTGCAGGACACCTGCCTTCTTGCTGATAACTTGCGACCTGTGGATTAGAGACTTTGGGAAGACTCGCCTACCGTTGGCCCAAGCAACGCCGGGAAAGTCGATTCCGTTGTCCTCTTGTCCATGGTCTGGAATACTTTGTACCAGTTGAGGTGAAGGGCAGGGTTGCTCAGTGACCAGCGTTGTCACTGAGATGAAGTTTCTTCAGTGCCCAGTCTTCTCGGAGGAAATGGGGTGGGGCCAGCAGCTGGCCTATCTCTCTGTTACAAAAAGCTTTTTAACAAAACATTTTAAATGCCATATTCTCTAGATCTCTGAGCATTTGAGGGCTGTCTGTTTAGTATCTTAGCAGTTAAGTTTGCCTTTAGTTAGAGAAAAAATACCTTTTTTGTAATAAAAGCTGTACCTTTGTAAACGGCTTACAGGATAAACTGAGTGGTATAAATATTTTGTTAATTTGAATAGACTTTAAATGTTTATCATCATTTAAAGATATATAGCAATTTAGAAATATGAGACTTAATAGTTTAATTTAAGTTGTATATAGAGCTAGATAAGTATAAAGTTAAATTACAGGTACAGAGATAAGCAGGACTGGATAACAGTAAAGGGGGAGTCAGATTGTAATCTCTGATCCGTACATTGTAGCAAACAGACAGGAGATTTAAAGAGACAGAGTAAACAGAGGGTCCTGGAAAGGCACAGTATTTAGTAAACAAGCCATGAACAACAGAGCCAGTGAAAGAAGAAATCATAGACAAAAAATAAAATAAAAAGCAAAAAGATCTGGCAGAAATAAAAAATCCGGCAGACAGGTTTGCTGGATAGGCCGCTGGAGCTGGGCGTGCCTACAGGTAGGTCACATGACCAAAACGGCGGCAACCGTAAACCGCTTTTGTCTTTTTACCTGCTTGTTGGATGAAACCAGAAAGGTTCCTCTATGCATTTCCCATGGGTGAGGCAGGTGGGGAACCGGCAAAAAGCTCCTCTACGGATGCACGTCTGCCCGTGGGAGTTGCCAGGGGCCTGGCCCCGAAGGGGACACAGCTGTCCCGAAACTGAAAAAGGACCCAGCAGTCCGAACTGAAAAAAGCAAAAAAGCACCGCTCCTGGAGCGGGATCCCATGCCTGACCTTTAGGAAATGCACCCAACAAGTGAAAGAAATAAAAAGCAAGATGTCAGGTGGCAGTGCTTGAAGTGAGTGGGTAGGCCTAAGCTAGGTCACATGGTTATGACCAAGATGGCGGCCCCCAGGGTAGCACACGTGGTTGAGGTGGCGACCCCCGTAAGCACATTTTCAATTGCCAGAAAAGTTTTAAACCTCATTCATGTGGAAAAATGAAAACCAGCAGACAAACAAAACTCTCAGAGCATCTCAAGCAGACATTGCCAACCAAGAAGAAACAGTCAGAGAAAGAACAAACAGAACAATGAGGGACATTCCCAGGTGAAAGAAAGTTCCCACTGGGAGGCAGAACTCCGCTCATTTACCTATTTGCTGCCAGTAACCGAAAGATCCCGTAAAAGTGTATTTCCCGTGGGCAAGGCCGAAAAATGCATAGATTGCCCTGTCTGAGAGCACCCGGCCCGAAACTGAAAAATGGACCCAGATTGAACAGCGCTGGGTCTGCCCCATAGGAACGGTTTGGGTTTCTTACCGGATTGTAGCGAATAGGCAGATCAGTGAGTTCCAGAAATACTTAGTTGGAAAAGCCGCAAGTTGAGTTCCGGCATCTTAGGCTGTTGCAGGCAGGAGGGAGTGCCAGGAAAAGCGGAGATGGAAGTGGATTGTAAGGTTACCCTTGCCTAACATGCACCCGCCAGCAGGTCGCAGAAGGTATAAGGGCAGAGCCTTTCCACGTCCGGGCGCCAAATGTTATTCTTTTGTTTAAAAAGAAGAAAAGAGAAATATTGAGATGGACATATTGACTATAAGTTTATTATAAGGCAGAATGGGTAGACTAAGAAGAGGAACAGGGTAATGGCTGACCGCCATGGCCGGTCGCCATAGAGACAGAGCGGGGAAACAGAGAGAGGGGACAGAGAGCAGGAACAGGGGGAGAGAGAGAGAGAGAGGGCAGGGGCCTATCTTTTAAAGGGGTCCTCTGCACCTGCGTACAGACTTCTTTCCCATGGAACCTTGGGCTGACCAGGGTATTGCCTGAGTGAATTCCACCAGGTAACAGGGGCAGGCCAGCATAATGCCTGAACCTTTCAGTCACCATAGAGAGACAGAAAGAACACGTAGGTGAGAGAGAGCCAAGAAGAAACAGAGAGAGTAGAGAAGCAGCATAAAGAGAGGAAGCAGATAGAGAGTAGAGAGGAAGCAGAGAGTGAAGCAGAAAAGTTGGAGCTTTTAAAGGGAAGACTGCCTATGCACACTGAGGTTCCACTCATGCCCAGAGTCCTCAGCAGGCCATAATGCATGGCGGGTGACACGGCGAAAACTTAGCAAATTTTCCTGTGCATGCCCCGACTGTTGTCAGGGGGTGGGGTCTGTCTCTTAAGGAGGTAGAGCCGATCAGCTTCAAAGCCTGAACCTTTCAATGACTAATGCAGGAGCAGTGATTGATGGAGTATCTATAGCATGAACTTAAAGAACATAATAAAATTTGCTGATAGGAGGGTTTTGCCTCCCGATGGTTGGATTGTGAATATCCGTCTCCTGAGGTTTTATAGTGAAAGATATTCATCTCATTTCAGAGTTTAAAATAGTTGAGTTCCAGAAAGGCAAACATTGTATATACTCTCTTCATTGTTTATTCTAATTTCAAGTCTTTAGATTTGTGTGTTTAATTTGGATACTTCTAGATGCCAGGAAAGTAAGAAAGGGCCAGAGGAGGCGGAGTAGAGGGAAAAAAATTAAGGGGGAGGGGTGTAGAAAACAGGGGGAAGGAAGGGGCAAAAGAGAGTAATTGGGGATTTAAATGGGGGGATAGAAGGTAAAGCAGAAAAGCAGTAGGGGAGGTATAACTAATACTAAGGATGTTTGAAGAAGTCATATGGAAATATACTCTTTTATAAGCATCCATATATTATATTTATCTATCTATCTATCTATATATCTTTCTATCCATCATCATCTATCAGGTTTAATTGGATTTACCCTTATATAGGCAGATAATGTTCCTCCCAGAATCCATAGTTTATTAAACAAAAAAAAACCTAGGGTCAGATGTGATATTTCCCTTTGAGTTGTTCTTTAGAAGTTCCCAGATACTCCATAAAGTAATACAGAGTATTGGCACTGCTTTTGGAAGATCCTATTGCTAAAGACACCATATACTTAGGCCACAGAGAAATCAAGTTAGTACTGTTCTATTGCCTAGCTATCATAGACTGGAAAATGCTACGCAGGCTGCCAGGTGATAAAGTTATCAACACTCTTTCTTACCAATATGTAAAGTATGTGAACTATATTAATGACTGGTATGACAAAATATGCCTATGGCTGATAAAGTGGCACAGATGTTATGGGGGTAAGCAGCCACTGTCTAATTAGATTTAAGATAGTCTCCTCAAAAGGAAACCCATTCCTTGTATGATAGGCTTCAGGTAGGTGGACCTACTACTATTATCCTGAAGGAACATAGTATCAAAGAACCCTCTAAATTGTAATTTGTATTTCTATACCTGAAATACATTTTTTTTAACTCACAACTGGTCAAAGTACAGAAGTAAGTGTCTATAGAATGCTCAGCTCTAAATGGCTATCTGTTTTACACTCCCTCACTTAAGGCTCAGGGAACATCTTGGAAGAGGCTGTACACAGACTGCTAAAAGTCTGAGGATGGTTAGGTGTAGGTGAAGTTTTCTTTCCCAACTGCCAGACCCAAGTAACCACACAGAGGCTATTACTATACAAATGCTTGGCTGTTAGCTCAGGCTTATTACTAACTAGCTCTTACAACTTAAATTAACCCATTGTTATTGGTCTATGCATTGCCACACAGCTTTATCTTTTCTCCAGCATGTCTTGCTCCCTGTGTCTCCAGGCGACTCCACTGACTCTGCCCTTCTTCCTCCTAGCATTCTCAGTTTGGATGTCCTGCCTTTATCTTCTGCTTGTCTACTGGCCAGTCAGTTCTTTATTAACCAATGAGAGTAATATACATATTCACAGTATACAGAAGGATTATTCCACAATACAAAGGAGTGTTACAAAGCAGTGACCTTCCAGATCTGGCAGGATGGACGCACTCATGAACTCATAGCAGACATGGTTGTCTGCACAATCAATATTTCAGCATGGAAAGAGCAGTGAGGAGCATTGACATTTGAAGGATCCAGGGGAGGAGTGGTCAGGTTTTTCAAGGGTGTGGTCCCTGATAGATAGTTCACATTCCAATGGATGACCCTATACCTACGCATAAATGGATAGCACTAGACATGGTATGTTGTAAAAAAAGAGGACATGAATTGTTGGGGAACATGAGGAAGAGAGGTCAGGGATGATTTTAAGGGTAATGAGGGGTGGACATGATCAAGATACACTGTGTACATGTATGGAAAACTTAAAGAATAAATAAATGCATGAAAGGTTATACATACACATGTGAGTATATTTACATATTTATGCTACATGTAACAATAATAATTAATGAAGGCATCATGAATTTGGGAGAAGAGAGGAGTTGGTGGGGAGGAGGTATGAGAGTGATGTAGAGGTATTGCTTATATATGAAATTATGAAAGATGAAATTTATGAAAAGAGGTCTCTGATGCTAATGGGATTATTATTATATCAGCTCTAGCTGAATTTTTTTGTGAGAAAGAAATGCAATTTTGTCTTATACAGGCCATTGTGATTTCTAGTTCTTTTGTTACAACACAAATACAAGCACAGTATAAGAAAACAAGCATCTATATATACACATTAGCACACACACACACACACACACACACACACACACACACACACACACACACACAGAGGCCTCTTCAGTTATTGAATGCATTAAATCATTCTAATTGGAACAGAAAACCTCTTTAGATGGGAATGTCTTAGATTAAAAATGTCAGCATTATTTCAACTTGTATATTTTTGTTTCTATAATCAACATTGTCTCTTAGCAACCGCAATGAAGCTTCCCATTAGTTAAATGTAGATTGACGAGCAGGGAGACTGAGATTACCTAGGCATAATTCAATCAGGCTTTCTGATGAGATCATAAACTGTACTAAGAGAATATCTTGCAGCAGTAAATTCTCAAGTGCCTGATAGAAGCTTGAAATTTGTACTTGTTTCTGAGTTAAGTGTAATTTTTAGATTGACTGTAAAAAGAGTACTTTAAGTCAGGGGCTAAATGGAAATAATAAAATAAAACCAACAGCTCCACAGTTAATCCTTTATACCTGAGAACACATTCCTAAGGTATTTCATTGTGAATTTAACAACATTGGATATACTATGAGTTTTTCACTGGATTCACTGAACTTTTTATATCAACCTCTGTGATTTCATAGTTGACAAGGCTGATATTTAATTACAGAGACGTCCAAGAATGTGTACCAAGGAAGGGGTGTTGGGGATGGACTAGGACTAATAAGCAGTGGAGAAAGGGGGAAGAGAAATGATCTGCAATATTAGTGCTTCATTTATCAAATGTTTATTAGATGCCTGCTATAGTTCAGGTACTATTCTAGGTGCTGAGGGTGTAGAGACTAATGGTATTTAATTTCTGCCCTTAAAATGTTTATGATTCTTAGCAGAGAAATGAGTCAACTGGTTATAAAATGAAATAAAGCTTAAAAGTTTTAATTACTATTTCCAGAGACAATTCTATGCTCCATCTGTGAAAGTACTCCATAATCCACTGATTGTTTCAGGGCTAGGCAGTAATCTGGTCACTAGAGACTCTCCCTTCCTCCCTCTCCCCTCCCTCATTCTCTCTCTTCCTCCTCTCTTTTCCTCTCTTCCCTGTACCTCTCTCTTGTCTCCTTCTCTCCCTCTTTCCCTCCCCCGCTCTCCCCTTCCACCCTGGCCCTTCAGATGGAGCTGTTCACATTCAGGAAGGGTCTTCCCACCCTAAGTGACCTAATCTAGACCATCTGCCACTGATAATTCCAGATGTTTATCTCCTAGGCGACTCTAGATCTTGCCAAAGTGATAACTAGTTAATACTATCACTCACACCTAACACACACACACACACACACACACACACACACACACACACACACAGAGAAGAGAGAGAGAGAGAGAGAGAGAGAGAGAGAGAGAGAGAGAGAGAGAGAGAGAGAGAGAGAGAGAGATGCTTTACTTTTGGGCTCATATGAAATCATATTTTAGGCCATATACAAAGTCTGCCCTAACATTTATCTTTTTGCATCCTCATACACTCATACCTACCACATTCAAGTATGACCAAGCATTTCTCAAGATGAAAGTTGACTCAGTCAAGTGGCTTGAGGACATTTGGGGAAGAGAGAGAAGGTCTTGTAAGGTAGCTTTACACTGCAACGCCTTCTGCATATCTCTCTGGAAGGACCTGCTGAGCCCTGTTATCGGACTTTTATATTTGTCACCTACCCCACAGTCCCTGCACTCACCAGCCAGTTCTGGATTTTCTTTGGATCTGTCTTACTTAAAGTGATTGTCTCTGCCCTGGCATTTTAACTTGCATTCCTGCATCCATCACTCCACCCACTAGATAAGGGTGTTTCATATTAAAGTTCACCAGAGAAAATGGTAATCACTATGTTTTGGAGTTACTTATAAAAGCTGACCCCCAAAGAAAATGCAGCTTCATGTAGAAATGATTTTAGTTGTGTGTGTGTGTGTGTGTGTGTGTGTGTTATTTTCAGGAATAAAAAGACATGTTCCAGTTTGGGAGCTGACCTTTTCTGGGTTTCTATCACCAAATCTGTGTTACCATGAAGATTGCATGAATATGTATTTGTACTGTAAGTTATTTGGCTGGAAGCATACTTTACTGGTCATATTGGACTTCAGAAGTAGGAGGGTAGCAGACCAAGAAGATATCATTGTGTATGTTTAGCCACTGGCTAGAATTTGCATGAACAAATGAGCAATTAGTGCTACCCTGTCGTCTGTGTTTCCAGAATCGAGGATTGGGAGGAAGTTCTTTATGGAGCACTGGGAATGCCAAATGGCACTGGGTGTTAGTGACTCTGTTTTTAGAGTCAGATTCTCCTTCTTACTTGAAATGATTATGAATATCTTTCAAAATCTGAAAGAAAAAGAGAGTATGCATGTGTGTGTAAATTCAGACTCAGAGCAGTGGTCTGCAGTTCAGTTTTCCTGGGACAAATCATTCTTACTCTTTCTCCGAAGGCAGTTTGTCCTGTTTTTATTTTATGTTGCTTGTGTTTTAAGTGTGTCTTTGTTATGCCTCTAAAGCTCGCAGGCTGCTAGGCAGCATATAAATAACCTTTACTGTTATTATCATTAGATGTAGCATTCAGTCTGTTTTGACGTCATTAATAAACCATTTCAGCAATGTTGTTGCAATGTATAATATTAGCAGAAGGCTCCCTGGGGATACATAGAAGAGGGAGTTTAATATTCTGCTTGTTTCTTAGTCTCCCTCTTCGTGGGCGGAGATGTTAGGGTTTGTTTGTTGTTCAGCTGGGAAAAAAATCGTATCTGTGGTATCAAAAAACAGCCTAAACATGTGGCTGTAATTTACAGAAACGCCTTTGTCTTAGCAGTTTTGCTAAATCAGGAGACCATAAATTAGCTCAGTTAATCTGCTCTTGATTTTTTAAATTCAGTTTTAGATGGCTTGAAACTGAACAAATATACAAAACAGTTGCCATGGTCCTTTACATTAGAGGCAGCTTCTCAGGAGCATGGTCAAAGTAGCTTGGTAAGAAGCAGTTTACAACCTAAGTGGATCCTCTACTCAGACACCCAGTTGAGAATATAGCTTTTGAGAAGAAACAATCTGTACTCCATCTGGGTAATTTTTTAAAAATCATAATATATCATGGATGCCTTAATGAAATTAAGACTGTATTTTAAAATAGGACCGAAGTAAGAGTATATAGCAAAGCCTAGATCTATTGACATTTTCAGAAGGTTGGAGGCAATACATAGGAATGGATAAGCAGTTGCTTGCTGCTGTGAGATCTGGCCCTGAAGAATTTCAGAGAAATATTTGAATCTCAAGAATCTCCTTAGATTTGTAAACTAACCACCTGGATGCTGAACATGTTGCTGCTGAATGCTAGGGCTTGTGGAACTTCAATAATTTTATATTCTTCATTATGGTAATCAGTTTGAGGCTTTGAGAGAGAGTAAGGCTGTGAGAGAGAGTGAGGCTGTGAGAGAGTGAGACTGTGTGAGAAAGTGAGGCTGTGAGAGAGAGTGAGGCTGTGAGAGAGACAGTGAGGCTGTGAGAGAGAGTAAGGCTGTGAGAGAGAGTGAGGCTGAGAGAGTGAGGCTGTGAGAGAGACAGTGAGGCTGTGAGAGAGTGAGGCTGTGAGAGAGAGTGAGGCTGTGAGAGAGAGTGAGGCTGAGAGAGTGAGGCTGTGAGAGAGTGAGGCTGTGTGAGAGAGTGAGGCTGTGTGAGAGAGTGAGGCTGAGAGAGAGACAGTGAGGCTGTGAGAGTGAGTGAGGTTGAGAGAGAGAGTGAGGCTGAGAGAGTGAGGCTGTGAGAGAGACAGTGAGGCTGTGAGAGAGAGTGAGGTTGTGTGAGAGAGTGAGGCTGAGAGAGAGATTGTGAGAGAGTGAGGCTGTGAGAAAGAGTGAGGCTGTGAGAGAGGGGTTATGTGAGAGTAAGGTTGTGAGAGAGACACTATGAGAGAGGATGAGAGAGAGGCTGTCTGAGAGAGAGGCTGTGAGACGGAAGCTGTGGAGTGGAGCTGGAGTTGCAGAGACGATCCTAGAAATATTAATGTCAGGGACATTAAATAGTCTAAGAAAATGTGCAGATGGGAATTGGACCCAGCTAATGAGAAGCCATTTGAGCTGTAGACAGCAAGGTGGCATGAATCAGAACTCCCCAAGCCATTCAGGGACCATGCCTCACTATCAAGTGCCCCTAGATATCAGATGTGGGTTACACAAGTCAGTATTGTAGGTCTTTCTTGGGTTTGGTTCATTCTTCTTATTTTTTAAATTTCTCTGTGTTGAGCAGGAATAGAAACTGTATGTTGTAATGCTAGTATTTTGGTTTGTGTGGTGGCTTACTCTTTTCTATTAAAAGACTTTGGACTTGAGTTTTTCAGGCTTCTGGAATGGCTTGGGAATCCTCAGAGATGGACTAAATGCACTTTTCAGGTGAAGATGGACTTAAGCCTTTTTGAGCCACGGATAAAACGTTATATCATTTGAATATGGAGTGTTGCTAAAATCCTCATGTGCCAAAAGCTGGCCTGGTAGTCTCTGGAGTTGCTGGGAGGCAGTGGCCTCTCAATGGATTTTTTTTGAATGTTGATTAAGAGGGTAGGCTTGGGGGAAGAAAGTTAGAACACTGGACACTCCCTTGAAGATGACACTGCAACTATGACCTTTTCCTTTTCTTTTTGCTTCTTGGATACCATGAAGTTTGCAAGTCTTTCCCCTGAAAAGCATCCCCACCATGGTCTGCTGCCTTGCCACAGGCATAAAGCCTAAGACCGAAACCTCTGTAGCCATAAATGAAAATAAACAGTCTTTCTTCTTTACAAGTTAACCTATCTAGGTACTGTGTCACAGAAATGGAAAGCTGGCCAACAGACCTAGGCTCAGTCACATTGTGGTCCAAAGTTCTAAGGACAGAGAGAGAAAGGACAAGCCCATTGCACAAATCATTATAAAATTTCTCTTGGTAGCATTTGTTGATGTCCCGTTGACTTAGTGAAGGCAAAACAGATGTAGGAGGCCAGAGTTAGAAAGAGGCACTTGAAGCCGTATGGTGGAGGATCCAGGGCAAGGAACAAGGATAGATTTGAAATAGTTTTACAATCTATTATTGTAACAGGTGTCTTTGAGTAGCTAGAAGTTGGTGCTGACATAGTTTATTGATCGCTGTAGCAATCTTTGGGAAAATCACACCATCTGTCTAGAAAGGCACCATGGTATCCCTGTTGCCATGCCTTGGTCTGCCATCAGGCACTCTAATGCTAGGAATCTCAATTAAATGCCAACTTAAAATTTAAGTTTCCTGGGTCATGGTCTTTTATCATAGCAATAGAAAGTAACTAAGTCAAGAGCACAGGTGACAGCTCCCTAGAGTTAGACACTGGATGACTCTCATCATGACAGGTGCACTGGATACTGGATGACTCTCATCATGGCAGGAACACTGTATACTGGATGGCTGTCATCATGACAGTTATGCTGGATGGCTCTCTACATGGCAGGCACACTGGATTCCCTGTGCTGCTTCTCATGGGACCTTTGAGGAGTTCATCAGAGTTTCTGCACTGGGACCTCTGACTGCAGCTTCCAGAACCTCCGTTGGCCTGCTTCTCTGTTGAAACTACACACTCTGTAGGATGGTCTTTTTGGTAAGTGCAGCCCTCTGCCTGGAAGCCCCTTCCTTCTTACTCTTGGCCACAATTTAATGAAGCCATCATCTTTCCAACTATCTCTTTGAGAGTTAGGATCCAGTATTTAAGTCTACAAAATTTCTGGGGTCACTTGTTAAGTTTTTGTTGCATCTCTCTCCTGTGAGGTAGGAAATAGACATGATGCATCTCAAGGAAAATATATTATCAGCATCCTCCCTTTCCAACATCTGTATAAGAATCCTCTCTTACGTTCTCAGTACTTTTGTGAATTCCTTGTCTTTTCTCCTGTAGCTTAAAAGTGGGAACATGGATGGGTAAGCATGGCATTCATGTTCTCCACATACAAAGCTACAAAATTTAACTCCTTTTCAAATGTAGGAAACCTGATAGTTCTTGCATTATTACTATTATTTTGTTCTTGATTCTTGTTGGAAGAAAAGAAAAGTATTCAAGGAGCCATAGTTGCTTCATCTGAGACAGAGCTTAGATGCCATCTTGACTGACCTGAATCCTTTCCAGAATTCATGTGCTAAGGGTCTATCTAGAAATAGGGATGTATTTGGAGACAAGGCTTTAAGTTAACTGATAGGATTGTAATACACACACACACACACACACACACACACACACACACACACACACACACACACACTGTTTGAATGAGAATGGCCTCCATAGGCTTATATATTTGAATGCTTAGTCACCATGGAGTGTAAATCTTTGATATGATTAGAGGGATTAGGAGGTGTGGCCTTGTTGAGATAGGTGTGGCCTTTTAGAGGAAGTATGTCATTGGGTGGGCTTTGAGGCTTCACAAGCCCATGCTAGGCCCTGCTGCTTTTTCTCTTGGTCTGTGGATTAGGATGTAGCTCTCAGCTCCTGCTTCTGTCCCCTGCATGCTGCCATGCTACCCACCATGATGATAATGGACTAAACCACTGAAACTATAAGCAAGACCCTAATTAAATGCTGTCTTTTTGATTTGCTTTGGTCATAGTGTCTCTTCACAGCATTAGAACAGCCAGTAAGATGTGTACACACACACACACACACACACACACACACACACACACACACACTCACTCATGTGTATTATTATGGAGAAGGATAGAACAATATAAACATCCCAGGTCCCCCAACCCCCCTCACAAAGTGTATATAAGAATGCAGGTACTAAATAGGATGATCACCAGCAGGTCAAGGGTAGAGTTTTGACCAGAGTCTGAATCTTGCCAATCTTTGAAACTGAGACTTTAAAGTTTCCGTGAAGTCACCTGTCTGTGCTGTTGTGTTCTGGAAGCCCCAGGTGGCCAATATGGATGTCTTCACCTTTAAAATCTAAGTCAAATTCTGAAGCTGGTCACACAGCATGTTTAGAAGCTCACCTCATGTCCTCAATGGAATTTCAGCCCAAGGAAGCCCTTCATGACTGCTGAGGCTACTAGCCTGCCTTCAGGCGTCTTCTCCACTGGGGAAATCAGCCACAGCACTCACAGTGTTAATGTTATCTCAAGAAGCTGACAAGCTCCATTCCCTGCTTCTCATTTTGTCAGTGTTCTAGGGCTTGGCTATCTCATGTACTGATTTCCTCATCCATGACATCAATAGTATAGCAATTTCCTGTAAACTATGGTTTGATCATACTGAAATATATTAACTGTGGTGAGCGGTGAAATTGCCAGTGCTGTTATTGTGTGGGCCAGACTTTAGGAAGAAACAGTGACAAGCCCTGGGAGATTAGGTTTACACTGTGGAATCCATGATCTCCCCTGAACCTAGAGAAATGGCATTGGTTTGGAAGGAAGAAGTTGAGGATCAAGAGCAGAGTTGTTTTAAAGTCAGCTCAGTTCTATTTTCTGTCTCATAGAATCTCCTGTACATCCATTGTGACAGGGTTTGCAAATGACAAAAACAGAAAACTAAATTTCTTTGGATTTAAAAGATACCTTTTCTCTCTCTCAATTCTTAAAGCATTGCCTGTTGATATCAACTGTTGGCAGTTGAAGTTTTTATTTTTTAATTTTTATTTTAGAAACACTCTTATTTATGAATCCATCCCCCCATTCCCTTGCTCTCCCATTCCTCCATGCTCCCCACAAACCTCCCCAACCCACTCCCCACCCCCTTTCCAGGAATAATGAGGCCCTCCCAGGGAAACCATCAAATTCATCATATTATTTAGGGGAGGGTCCAGGTCTTGCTTCCTGTATCTGGGCTGCAATAGATTCCCTCCATAAGGAATGGACTCCCAAAGTCCATTTGTGCTCTAGGGATAAACACTGGTTCCACTGTTAGAGGCACCTAGCTGGCATCCACATTCAGAGGCCTTGATTTGGTCCAATGCTGTTTCCCCAGCTTTATGACTAGGGTCTCTGTGCTCTCACTAGGTCAGGTCAACTATTTCTGCGGGTTTCTTCAGCACAGTCTTGGCTCCTTTGCTCATCCCTCCTCCCTCTCTGCAACTAGATTCCAGGAGTACAGCTCAGTGTTTAGCTGTGGGTGCCTGTCTCTGCTTCGATCAGCTACTGGATGAAGGCTCTAGAAATGATAACCAAGGTTGTCATCAATCTCATTATAGGGGAAGGGCATCAATGGCATCTTCACCACCACTGCTTGGATTCTTAGTTGGGTTCATCCCTGTGGCTCCCCTAACATTTACCCTGTGCCAGACCTCTCTCCATACCTGTACTGTCTCCCTCTATCAAGGCATCTCCTTTCTTGCCCTCCTCTATTCCTCACCTGTCTCAGTCCTCTTGTTCTCCTCCCAGAATGGCTAAAATCAATAATACCAATGACAGTCTATGCTGGAGAGAATGTGAAGAAAGAGGAACACTCCTCCATTGCTGGTGGGAGTGCAAAATGGGAATCAGTCTACCTCAAGAACCAACAATTCCTCTCTTGGGCATATGCCCAAAGAATACACATGCATACAATAAGGACATATGTTCAACTATATTCATAGCAGCATTATTTTTAATAGCCCAATTTGCTCAGGGGTACTTGTCCCTCTTCCCTTCTTTGAGGGACCATGCAATCTTCTCTTGGGGTCCTCCTTGTTTCCTAGATCCTCTGGCAGTGTGGATTGTAGGCTGGTAAACCTTTGCACTATGTCTAAAATCCATATATGAGTGAGTACATACCATGTTTGTCTTTTTGTGACTGGGTTACTTCCTCAGGATGGTTTCTTCTAGTTCCATCCATTTGCCTTAGAATTTCAAGATTCCATTGTTTTTTTTTTCTGCTGAGTAGTACTCCATTGTGTAAATGTACCACATTATCTCTATCCATTCTTCAGTTGAGGGGCATCTAGGTTGCTTTCAGTTTCTGGCTATAACAAACAATGTTGCTATGAACATAGTTGAACATATTTCCAACTCAAAGGTGCAGAAAACATATGTCCTTATTGTATGAATGTGCATTCTTTGGGTATATGCCCAAGAGAGGAATGGCTGGATCTTGAGGTAGACTGATTCTCATTTTCCTGAGAAACTGCCATACTTATTTCCAAAGTGGTCATATAAGTTTGCATTCCCACCAGCAATGGAGGAGTGTTCCTCTTTCTTCACATCTTCTCCAAAATAGACTGTCATTGCTGTTTTTTGATTTTAGCCATTCTGGCTGGTGTAAGATGGTATCTCAGAGTTGTTTTGAGTTGCATTTCCCTGATGGCTAAGGATGTTGAGCACTTTCTTACGTGTCTTTCATCCATTTTAGATCCCTCTGTTGAGAATTCTCTATTTAGTTTTGCACCCCACTTTTTAATTGCATTGTTTGGTGTTTTGGTGGCTAGCATCTTGAGTTCATTGTATATTTTAGTGATCAGCCCTCTGTCAGATGTGGGGTTGGTGAATATCTTTTCTCATTCTGTGGGTTGCCATTTTGTCTTATTGACTGTGTCCTTTGCCTTACAGAAGCTTCTCAGTTTCAGGAGGTCCCAGTTATTAATTGTTGATCTCAATGTCTGTGCTACTGTGTTATGTTCAGGAAGTGGTCTCCTGTACCAATTTATTCAAGGGTACCTCCCATTTTCTCTTGTAAGTAAATCAGTGTGGCTGGATTTATGTTGAGGTCTTTGATCCATTTGGACTTAAGTTTTGTGCATGCCAGTAGTTATGGATCTGTCTGCAATCTTTTACATGTCCAAATCCAGTTATTCCAGCACTATTTGTTGAAGATGCTTTCTTTTTTCCATTGTATAACTTTAGATTCTTTGTCAAAATCAGGTGTTCATAGGTGTGTGGGTTAATATCAGGGTTTTCAATTTGATTCCATTGGTCTACTTGTCTACTTTTGTGCCAATACCAAGCTATCTTCAGGACTACAGCTCTATAATAGAGCTTGAAGTCAGGGATGGTGATGCCTATGCAAGTTCCTTTATTGCACAGGGTTGTTTTGGCTGTACTGGATCTTTTGTTTTTCCCATATTCTTTCAAAGTCTGTGAAGAATTGTGTTGGGATTTTGATGGGGATTGCATTGAATCTGTAGGTTGCTTTTGGCAAGATTGCCATTTTTACTATGTTGATCCTACCTATCCAAGAGCATGGAAGATCTTCCCATTTTCTGGTATCTTCTTTAATTTCTTTTTTTAAAAACAAAGTTCTTACTATACAGGTCTTTCACGTGTTTGGTTAGCGTTACCCCAAGATATTTTATGTTGTTTGTGGCTATTGTAAGGGTGATGTTTCTCTGATTTCTTTCTCAGCATGTTTATCATCTATATATATTAGGGCTACTGATTTTTTGAGTTAATTTTGTATTCTGCCACTTTGCTGAAGGTGCTTATCAGCTGTAGGAGTTCCCTGGTAGAGTTTTTCAGGTCACTTATGCAAACTATCATATTATCTGCAAATAGTGAAAGTTTGACTTCTTCCTTTTCATTTTTTATCCCATTGATCTCCTTTTGTTGTCTTATTGATTTAGCTAGAACTTCAAGTACAATATTAAAGAGATATGGAGAGAGTGGGCAGCATTGTCTTGCTCCTGATTTTAGAGGAATTGTGTTGAGTTTCTCTCCATGTAGTTTGATGTTGGCTGTTGGCTTGCTGTATATTGCTTTTATTATGTTTAGGTATGTTCCTTTTATTCCTGATTTCTCCAAGACCTTTATCATGAAGGGGTGTTAGATTTTGTCAAAGGCTTTTTCAGCATCTAGTAAGATGATCATGTAGTTTTTCTTTCTCAGTCTGTTTATATGGTGGATAACATTGATGGATTTTCATATGTTGAACCATCCCTGCATCCATGGGATGAAGCCTACTTTATTATAGTGGATGATTTTTCTGATGTGTTCTTGGATTTGATTTGTCAGTATTTTGTTAAGTACTTTTGCATCAATGTTCATGAGGGATATTGGTCTGTAGTTCTCTTTTTCAGTTGTGTCTTTGTGTGGCTTGGGCACCAAGGTAATTGTAGCCTCATAAAACAAGTTTGGCAGTTCCCTTCTGCTTCTATTGTGTGGAATAATTTGAGGAGTACTGGTGTTAGCTCTTCTTTGAATTTATGGTAGAATTCTGCACTGAAACCCTCTGGCCCTGGGCTTTTATTGGTGGGGAATCTTTTGATGACGCGTCTTTTTCATTAGGGTTTATAGGTCTATTAAAATTGCTTATCTGTTCTTGATTTAATTTTGGTAAGTGATATCTATCCAGAAAACTGTCCATTTCCTTTAGATTTTCAAATTTCATGGAGTATAGGTTTTCAAACTCTTCAAAATATAAGCTATCAACTTGAATTTTAAATTTGAAATATAAGGAGCATGCATTTGTCATCTGCATTATCAGAAGGTTTCTCTTAAAATTACTACTATTATTTTATGTTTGGGTGTTTTGTATAAATGTATGCCTGTACACCACATGTGTGCCTGATGCCTGTTGAGTTTAAAAGAGGGAATCAGATCACCTGAAACTGAAGTTACAGATGGTCACAAACCACCGAGTGAGTGCTGGGAATCAAATGAGGCACCCTGGAAGAGTAGCCAGGGCTTCTGATGATAATCATTTCCATTTTCCAAATAATCTTATGGAACACAGGCAGCTTACCTTGAGGATTAAAGATCATGGAGTTTCTTTTCTTCTAATTCTTTTGAGATTTACTTGTCTTTATTTTAAGCATATGGGTGTTTTGCCTGCATGCAGTATGTGTACTACACACATGAATTGCCCCCAGATGCCAGAAAAAGGCATCTGGTTCCTTGGAACTAGAGTTACAGATGGTTGTGAGCTGCCAGGTGGGTGCTGGGAATGGAACTCAGGTCCTCTGGAAAAGCAGTCAGTGTTCATAACTACTAACCATCTTTCCAGCCCATCTCTGAAAGTTTCAGACTGAATTCCGAAGGAAAACCAGTTAAACTGCTGAACACAGAATCCCCTCCACATTAAGAAATGAATGGAGTAATATTAACTAAATTAGTACTAATTCAAAGCAGGTGATGCAGTGTTAACTAAGTTATTCCCACTTCAAAGCAGGTTCTTCTGCAGTGTTGTTGGGAGCCAAAGATCTCAGGGCTTGGCATGAGATCCTAGGCTATTCTTGGCTGGCCACATAGTTATATATGAACCTTTACATAGCAGCACTTTAGAACCTCAGCTCAAGAAAAGAAACAACCCAGTCTTCCACCCACAGCCTGGGTCACCTAGGCAACCCTCCCTGGACCTCTTACTCATGAACTCTTTACCCTGCCAAACATTCTCTTTGTGTCTTCCTAATATCCTGCCTACACTAACTCCTGGTGCATAAACAACCCATTCTGCCCCTCCCCATATCCTGCTCTACTGATTATATAAGATAGCCTGAGAAAAATAAAGTTTGCCACTTGATCAGAATCCTGTCTTGTGGTCATTCTTCCTGCGTCTCTTGTCCCCATTCCCTATCCCTGTCTCTCTTGCCCCAGGTTGACGCCCTGTGGGTCAGGACACAATGTTAACTAAGTTAGTCCTACTTCAAAGTAGGTACTGGTTTGTTGACCCAATCAATCAACGGATGGGTGATTGTTAGTCTTTTAAAAATTATTTTGCTGGGTGTTGGTGGCACACGCCTCTAATCCCAGCACTTGGGAGGCAGAGGCAGGTGAATCTCTGTGAGTTTGAGGATAGGCTCCAAAATTACACAGAGAAACCCTGTCTCAAAAAACCAAAAAAGTATATTTCTTTGTATTTTGCTCGTGCTGGGGATCACACCCAGGGCCAGGCACGTGCTTACTAAGGGCTTTGCTATATCTCTCCATTCCTGCATAGTTGTTGTTGATGATGGCTTTCTCTCTTGCAACTCATCTCTGTTTTATTCCTTCTATGGAATGTTATGTGAAATGTAAAAACTCATTCTACTTCATACTTAGCCCAAGGGCCAGACAAACCATGGAGGAAGAACAATCCTGCTTTGATATACATTACCAATTAATATGAATTGATTTTGAGTGCATTTGGTACATGTATTTCTGTACACACAGGATTTAATCTCATAGATGTACAAGTGGAGACTATTTCCTTGAAATTACTCTCTTAAATAGTTCCAAGTAATGCTTGTGTCCTGCTGAAAAAAAAAAACTGCAAAAAGCTCTGGCATCCAAGTCCCAATTTACATATTACTTTACCCAGCCAGTCCCAAAGGCTTCAACTCAAAGAATGGAAAATAAAATTAAACGAATGAATTAGTGTATCTTACTGCAGTTGTAGTCAAACCCAATAGTGAGGACATTACATACAAAGTACATAACAGATTTAGAAAGAAATTCAATCTAATCACATCTTGGATTAGAAGAGACAGGAGTCTAGATCAACAGCACCAGAAATGGCTGTCAGCCCTTAGCTGGAGGTGTGTGGGAGGGGCGAGGAGCGCTGGTCTACCTGATGGCAGCAGATCTGGGTAAACCCTGCAGTGTGGGTCCAAAGCTGCAGACACTCAGGTGGAACCTCCATTTTTTTTCATCAGGGCTTTGCTTTTTTGGTTTGTTGTCCTCTCAGCCACTGGATTTCTGAAAATTAAAATTTTCTTTAAAAATAAGAGTATTTTACTTCTGCATTTGTCTGTGTGAATATGTGCATATGTGTTTGAAGGTGTGCATGGGGCCATCAGGGTGATGGAACCCTGAAGCTGGATAAAACCATTTGTGATTCACCTAATGTGGGCACTGGAAGCACCTCAGAAAGAGCAATGAGCAATGAGCAATGAGCAATGAGCCCTCTTAACTGTTTAGCCATCTCTTCAGGTTCCAAATCCTAGAATTTTGAAGCTGATACTAGTTATTAATTTTATACAACATTCTTGAGCTGGGAACTACCTTGAGTGATTGACGTCTCTGTGTATCTCTCCACCACTTCTCAGCCATTTTAAGCTTCCCTTCACCTTAGCTACAGACCTCTGTCTGAGCATAATCCACACGGGCTTCTACACAAGAAGTTCTCACCCTGTGGGTCACAACCCTTTTGGGGTCAGATATCAGATATCCTTCATATCAGGAATCTACATTACCATTCATAGCACTAACAAAATTACAGTTATGAGGTAGCAATGAGAATTTTATGGTTGGGGTCACTACAACACTAGGAACTATATCAAAGGGTAGTAGCATGAGGAGGATTAAGAACCACCGACACAGACACTTTTGAATGATTTTGACTCAGCATGGTCTGAAAATCTCTTTTTCACTGTACGTTTTACGAACTCAAAATATTGTTCAAGAATTTCATTTTCGAACTGACATGTACTAAGTTTAAATTACATACCAAATTTCTTACGATTGAAACAAGAATGTAAAAACTTCATTGGTAATTTTTATGTAAATTGAACTCTGGAAGGGTGTTATTTTGAATATAAATTATGTTCCTGAAATAATAATAATTACTTGCAGTACTACAGACTGAAAGCAGGGCCACCAGCATGGCAGCAAGTGCTCTGCCACTGAGCTCTTTCCAGGCCCTGGATTTGTTTTTATCTGTTTATTTTTACTTTCTAAACACAGCTACTGGAAAATTCAAAATGAGGGACTAGTGAGAGGGATCAGTAGGTGAAGTGATTGCTGTCAAGTGATTGCACGAGGACCTAAGTTCAAATCCCCAGCTCCTATATACAAATTAAAAGCCCTCTGAGCTAGTAGTGTTAAAAAATAGGTTTCCATTTATAAATACCTTTTGCATGTGGTCCAAGATTTAGTCCTGAAATAAGAGTCCTCTAAATGTCTGGGTGAACACACAGCCTCCACCGTAGGAGAATAATAGAAACATATGTATCTTGTAAAACTCCCCAGTATCATTTGTTTTCCAAGGTCCTAGCTAAAAATGGTCCATGATAGGATTTCACTAGCTGTTTCTATGAGCTGTGCTGTGTTCAGGGTTCAAAAGTAAAGGTAGAGAAGAGAGAAACGTGGTTGGAGGTGCTTGGTGACATAAAAGGGATGCATGAAAGTAGCTCATCAAAGTCCACTTTTGGCAGCCACCTGTTGAGCATGGAGGGAAGATGAATCACCAGTTTAGGCCCATGACAGTTTCTCTGAAATGAGAAGAAAAAAAAAGGCCCCAGTAAATGCATGCAGCCTGTTCCCATCATCCCTTTAATAACCTGTAATATTGTAGCAGGATATTTTTGTCACACTGAATCTGATTGATGGTCTTGGCTATAAGACATTACAAGTGTAGAGTAAATTGACCGAACACCTAAACATACAAATTATTAAAAGGAGGGGGAGCAGCACTTGGCCTCCTGGGGAAAGCAGGCAGGCTTTAGTTAAGACGCTCCTGTTTCCAAGTGCAATCTATAGTCTATTGACTTGTGCCAGTGTCTTTTTAGATGTGTGAGGAAATTGTCATACATTGCAAATGAGGGGCTGTTTTGACGGCGGAATCTCAGCGAGTACCAGGGAGGAATGATATCAGCTGTCTGGTCTGTTCAGGTTAAATGAAGTTGCATTGTTGCCTATGGGCAGGCATTCATTTTCCTTTCTTCCCTGGCTGGTCTGTGCCTACAATTACTCTGATTAGGAGGAGTAGCAATGCATTTCTGACACCTATTGTATTGACAATGTGCGGAATTTTCCACTCAAGTGGCACCAGTCATTACTTAGCTGCACATATATTGTGACAGGGAAGATCCACGCCTGCCAGTCAAGTCTATCAATGACAAAGAGGGCTTAGACCCTGGCCACATACCTCTGAATTAAAGCAGTCAAAGTCAGCTCAAGTGGAATATGATAAAACTCTTAGGTGTGACTCTCCTAGCCTTCCCCAACAATTTCTGGACTGGGTTTGTTTATCTTTTTCTCCTCATAACCTTCTTTTGTTTTTAAGATTGCTATGGTTACTTAGACATTTTATTTCTTCATGCAACCAACACTTACCTCTTCTCCTGCTTTAGGCCAAGAAGACTGAGCAGTATAAATGATGAAGTCCTTCTTGGTTGGAGCTGAGTGATTCTAGATTGGGGTGGGGCCCTAAAGGGACTCTCAGAGAGAGGAGTATTTAAACAAATCTTTGCATTGCCTACATGTAGGAGCCACACAGATGTGCACTACAAAGGTTCAAAGGTAAACCAACATGGTCCCTTGACCTCAAGCTGTTTTCTGCCCAGAACTAATGTTAAAATATCAACAAAAAAAATTCTGGTTCTGGACAAATGTGCTAAGTAAGCTCACAGCCCTGAGATGCAAGAGAAACTTGTTATACTTCCCCCTTCTCAATTCACGGCAAATCCCTGAGGATTACTGCTGCGGTATTTCTCCTTGGGAACCATTCCCGAAGAGAGTGCCATCTCCCTGACTCTTGAGGCCACTTTCTTGCTTCACTCAAGTGGCACTCAAGGTAGATGCTGCCCCTAGCCTATCTCTTCCACTACCGGAACAATCCCAGAATCCTTGGCATCCTAGGGCATTCACCTCTGTCTGCCTTTACTTTTGCTTTCTTGCTCACGGCTAAGCAACAAAGGCATTGGATGGACACAGATGATTCGGTCACGTGGAGTCTGTCATGGAGTCCAGGAGCCATCCAAGACCAATCAGCAATCAGGAAAGGTAAGATGATGCCATAAGCAGGCCAGGGCTTTTGTATCATGCACTCTGTAGTTGGGAAAATATACCTTTTCAATGACAAATGACAGCTTAGACCCTAGTCATATACCTCTTCTCAGTGACAACAGAGGCAAAGGTATGTGTTATATGGACACATAAAATTTCCCTTTCCTCTGTCGTAGTCTCTTTTAACATCTGGAATAGAAGTCAGTCATGAAAAAGGCCTTTTGCCTGGATCCTCATGATTATTTTTTGACTCTTAGGAAGGATTGGGAGTTCAGATTTTTTTCTGTTCCACTTCTCACCCTTTCATTCTTAATGACTGTGGAGTGAAGAGCTCAGAGCCTCCTTCTGTCCTGGTGTGTTTATCCATATCACACGCCTTTCAACAACCGTCATTCACTTTGCATTTCTCTCCATTCAGCAGACCTTTCCAGCCTATGTCTTACAAGAATTCTTTATTTTCTTCCAGTGGTTTATATTTCAAAATACTGGTCCTTGAGGAAAGCACAAGTGTTTTGTGTGTATTGATACATAGGCTTGTGCATTTTTCTCCAGAAAATGGGAGCGTTCTGCTTTAAGAGATCACAAATGCAGATTCATTGGACAAGCTAATTGAAAGAATGATTCAATTACAAAATCATTTTTTTTTGCTTTCTAAGAGTTAAATCAAAATTGCTTGACTAGCCTTTTAAATTAAATATAATTACATTTATGTTTACAATCACATATCATATAAAATACAACATAATACAATCATTATATAATTGCATAATACATTCATATGTAATGCTATATATTAATATATATGATTTTCTTAATTACTTTTGATCAGACCTATAATAAAATGAATTACCTCTTTATATACTTTGAAAAATAGTAATAACACAGCAATAGTCAACATTTTGGCTTTTGAAGCCATCGGTGTACAGCTCATAAGTATTTATTAGGAGATAGCTTCTTTAAAAAAATCTTTAAAATAAGACTCAAAGGTGGCGGCCCTCATTTATTAAGCTGAGCTTCAGGACAAATGATGCCCTAGGGAATGGAGCCTAGTTTAGATTCAGTTTCAGAAAACATTTTTTTGGAGATGTGTCAAATTATGGGAGAAGTTTCTGGCTTAATCTTTCAAAAGAGAGTGTGCTTCCTCACAGCCCCAATCACTTCTTCTCCTACCTTAATTTACTAAAGATGAGTAACTCTCTATCAACCACCTATATGTCTTGTGAGTCATATTGATCTCAGACATGTGATGCAGTCCTTGGCTAAGATAAAATTGGTTTAATGGTCCTGTTTTCCCCCTCCCAATATTTCCAAGGATACTTAAGCATGCAGGCGATACCACAAGCCCCCTTCCCCATCAGGAGAGCTCGTCTAGGAAGCTTACAGTGAAGGACAAGTCTTCCACAGTATCATCAATACCTCGAAGGTTCTGGGCTAATGTTGTGACTTTCTGTTCTTGTTGGTAATAAGTTCAGATGTAGACATTTGTGTGGGACATTCTCTGTTGGCACACTCTTATTCTCCTGCCTGTTCCATGGAACAATTTTCAAGAGAATGACAACATTTCTGGCTGTAGCTCTTTCACTTATGTTAAAGTTATTATTCTTGCTTGTTAATCACATGCATTTTTCTCATTTTTTATTCTGTTAAAAAAGTAAAGATTTCTCCAAACCTAAAAAACGTTTGCATTCTTTTTTTTTTTGAGATTTATTTATTTATTTATTTTGTTTTTTTCGAGACAGGGTGAGATTTACTTATTTTTTTGGTGTGTGTGTGTGTGTTTGTGTGTGTGTGTGTGTGTATGTCTGTAAATTTAGGAGTACCATGTATGTGCAGGTGCTTTTGAGGTCTTGGTTGATGTGGGTGCTGGGAGCTGAACATAGGTCCTCTGGAAGAGCAGCAAGCTCTCTGAACTGCTGAACCATCCATCTCTCCAGCTCCAACATCTGTACTTTTGAGTGGAAAACACTGACTGACATTTGTTCCAAATCAATTTCTTTAATAATATAAGTATTGGGGCTGAAGAAATAGTTCAGTGGCTGAGAGTACATCTACTCTTGCAGCAGCCCCTACTCCCTTTCCCAGCAGCCACACTGGATGGCTCACAACCACCCGTAAGTCTAGTTCCAGGAGATCTGATGCTCTCTTCCGGCCACTGAGGGTACCTGCACTCATATGCACATACCCATTTCCCCCAGGCACATAATTAAAGCTGAAAAACTAAAGTTTGAGTATCTTATGTTTTGTTTTAAAAGGACTACCAATAACGAGCTATAGTGAGTTATTATATGCATAGTGCATTATAATATGCTATCTCACTTAGTCTTCCAAGCACCTCCTGGGGTCAGGTGGGAAGTCTCACTGGCCACATTTTCTAGTGCAGTCTAAGAGGAATATTACACACTTAGGTCAAGGCCAGACCTCCAGTGATGGCCCACCTCAGTTCTGCCTCCTACACTGATGCTCCTTTTACTGAATGCACTGACTTTTAGGGGTGTCTTTGTCTGGTGGGTGTGTAGACTCTGTTAGTTCTCTGGTGTTGGAATAGCAAGCAAATTGCTTTCCTGGTTCTCCCTATTTGTTGTAAGATTTCTAATCATAGAAAAGCAACAGTAAACCTTTTCTAAGCTTGTGGTATTGTAAAAAGTGACTGTCACACAATCAAGAGACCAGTTGAACTTGAACTTATAATTCCATTTGGGAATATTCTTCTTTAATTTTTTAAAGAATGTATATAAGTGTTTCCCTTCCTGTATGCCTATGTACCGTGAACATGCCTGGTGCATGCCGAGGGCAGATGAGGGCACTGGATTCCGTGGAACTGGACTACAAACTATTGTTTAGCCACTGGTTCTGGGAATCAAACACTGGTCCTGTGGAAGAGCAGCCAGTGCTCTTAACAGCTGAGCCTTCTCTTCAGCCCTCAGAATAATCTTAACTCAGATATTGAAGCTCCCATTTCTGTTTCCTAAGTAATTGTACAGAAAGCTATTTACCTCTCAATGACTGAGGATCATGGAGTTCGGGGCTTCTTATTTATTTATTTTTGAGACAGGGTCACACTGTGCAGCTTTGGCCAGCCTGTAACCCACAATATAGACCAGGATAGACCCAAACTCATAAAAATCCTCCTGCCTCTGCCTTTTAAGTGCTGAGATTAAAGTTGAGTATCGCCTTCCCAAGCACTGATAGCAGAGGCCTGTGCCACCATGCCCGGCACTTCTGTCTCACTCCTGACAATGATCTTACATCTTTTGGCCTATCTGGCATTACTTTTTCCTCTTACTGTCTAGATAGCAGAGGATGATGAGATGCTATGGGGATAGTATTTGGTACTTGAATGTGGCTTTAAGACATAGGGAGGGGACCTGGTTAAGGTCATATGAAGGACAATTTGGAAATGACAGAATGGTGGAAGACGTTTGTAAATATTATTGGGGACTCTGGGGTATAAGCTTGGATATTTTGATTTTTTGTTTAAATAATAATTTCCTTTGGATTCTTCTCTAGGGTACTGTTAAATTCCTTTGTTTGTTAGTAGGTTGGGTACCCTAGAATGTTTAGAAGTACCAAATGTCAGGCATCCCTATCTGTTGGTGTTGGGTAAAACTGACAGACATATTTTTGTATTATGGTGTGTAGTTATATTTCTACCCATCAAAATTCTGATAAAGGAGCTTCAACAAGCATGGTTGGAAATTAGAACCTGTTGATAGAGAGGATTTTGTTTTGGGACAGGGTTTCAGTTTGTATTCTAGCTATATTGCTCAGGCCAGCCTCAAATCCACAGACTCTTCTTGTGTCCCCTTCTCAAGTGTCGGATTCTAGGCATGCACTCTGAAGCTGAATAAAAGACATTTGATGCTGCTTCTTCCTATTAAAGATTCTTCCCATCTTATCACTTCCCTAAAAGGCAGATGTTCACCATTTGAAAATGATAGGGTTCCTCTAGCAGCTTCTGTAAAGTAGATGCATGGGCAGCAGCTAATTAACATAAATTCTTAAGCAGCTAAACAAATGGCTTAGATGCACACAACACGGATAATCTTCGGGATCAGGGGAGAATGCAGGGAAAATAGCTCCAAAAGAAAACTTAGAGGGAAACATTCCTCTGTGTTAGCTGCCTCTGGGAAGCGGGGAGCAGCTGTCAGGTCCCTTTATCACCACTGGGTGTCACTCCAGGCAGCCTTCTAGTCAAGGTTAAACTATAGTTAAGGGGATGCCCAGCTGAAGACACCAACGGGAAATAATGGAAGGAACAAAAAGTGTCTCTCTCAACACGCATTAGGAGTTTGAATGAGAGGGAAGAAAGCACAATGAATGGAATGAAGCTAGAGATCTAAAGAATTGCAGCTGGAGCTTTTCAACATAGGGGCCACCGCACTAGCTCACAGAAGCAAGACCACAGAAAGAGAGGGAAAGCCCAGCTGGATTGCTAGGGGCGCTGTACGAATGTTTTGAAGGATTTTGATCCATGTGGCCTAACTACATCCTTGGAATAACATACCCCGTTACAGTAAAGGTCATGCACCTTTTACTCTGTGTCTCTCAGTGACTGTAGCATACCCTGTAGGATGGCCCTAGAGAAAAATCGTGCGCTTACCACAGTCGGCACTGGTTCTCGGCTTGGGCTCCAACGTCACACTGCCTTGGAGACCTATTTGACATCCTTTGCCTTATAAATCATTATATTTGATTTACTTAAATATCTAGATCTCTTTGTCTCATCTCTCCATGATGTAGTTTGAACTCTGGGGCCAGGAGGGTAGACTGGGGCCAGTGGGATGAAGAAACAGAACAGGGAGATAAGAAGTTAGGAGCTGAGACCTCTGTTGCTTCGATCACACCTCCATCTGCGGAAGGGCAGGGCTCTCAGCACAATTCCCTCCCGTAGCCTACAAGATCCCCTCTTTTCTCACCACAGCACCAGTATTGGTTCCCAGTAGTTTAATGCATTATTTTTTCCCTGATG
This sequence comes from Cricetulus griseus, assembly GCF_003668045.3. Classification (NCBI taxonomy): domain Eukaryota; kingdom Metazoa; phylum Chordata; class Mammalia; order Rodentia; family Cricetidae; genus Cricetulus; species Cricetulus griseus. Next base: position 163,094,382 of record NW_023276807.1, read on the forward strand.
CGTAGAGAAAGTCACTATTTTTCTCATGAAAAACTGCCTTCCTGAAGGATATAAATACAAACCAAGCAAGAGTGCTTATCCTCATTATAAAACCAATGCCCGGAGTTTCTGAAGATCTCAGAAATAATTGGAAAAAAAAATCCTTGTGCTTTCCTACTTCACCAAGTTACATCAGATTTTTCACCTTTCCTTCATTTGTATGTTATTGTGTTCTCACTCAATTGCATTGAGTTAATTCACTATTTTTTACTGTTAGACGAAGTTTTCCTGTCTCACAAGTGGATTGCTATGAGCAATGGTTACAAAACTTGGTGCTTTTATTTATTTTTCATTATAATTATGTATACAGGTGACTTGCCTGCATGTATGTCTGTGCACTGTGTGTGTGACCTGCCTTTGGAGGCAGGATCCTCTGGAACCAGAGTTACAGATGGTTGTGAACCTCCATGTGGGTGCTGGGAGTCAAACCAGAGTCCCCTGGAAGATCAGCTAATGCTCTTAGCCTTTGAGCCACCTCTCCAACCTCTAAACTTAGTGATTTTAAGTGACATTACAGCATGTGATATCACAGTTTCCGTGGGCTGGGGGCTTGAGTGCAGTTATCTTGGGCCTGGCTCAAGCTTCTGAGGAACCTTCTGGGGTGGGGTCATCTCATTACTCTTCCTGGTATGGTAGTCTATCTACAGAGCAGCTTACAACATGGAGGCTGGCTTTCCTCCCAGCAAATGAGCCAACCACAGAATGGCAGAATGCACCAGGAGAGAAGCCAAGTCTTGGTAACTTCCCGTGAAAGGTGTTGTGTTACCCTTCCTACGCTCTGTTCAGGGAGAAGGCCTATACTCAAAAGGAGGCAGTCACACAAGCCTGCAATGGCTGTAGACCATCTTGGAATTAGTTGTCTATGACAGGAGATGGGGAGCCTGGGAGCTTTTGAATACGATTACCATTGCGCTCATGCTATTGGAATTTAGTCTCCACCTTTTTGTAATACAAGCAATTGATGTGAAGAATATTTTCTTGTTGAACAGATTATCGAGATTGTTACAAAATCCACTGAAGATTTTATGAGGGTACATAGCACTTTGAAAGGCATCTCAGATGGCTTCCTAACAGGACAATGTTTACAATTGCCAGGGTTTGGCCTGTATTTCCTTACTTAGTTTCTAGGAAAAGGTTGTGTAACTTGATACTAAATGGCACTCCATTTCCTCCCTCTGGTTCCTTGCAGGACCAACAGCATACATTCTTAGGAAACTTGTAAAAAGCTGCACACTTGTGTCTGAGACAACAGAAATAACAGGCTGGGTTGTGATATGGAGGAGGTGAAGATGAGAAAAACAATTAAGTATCAAACTGGGAGGGGTTACTTGCTGAAAAGTGAGGGTAAAATGTAGTAGTCTTAAAACGTACTTCAGTGTCCTTTCAACTTCTTAGTTATATTTTTCTGGGACCTACACAGAATCTTCTCTTGCTCATTTTTCCCCTTGTCAGCCCTTTGCTGACATGAAGACCGATGTCGATTTTAAGCTACAGGTGAAGAGACAACTCTTGGCCTCCTGTGTCTAGTGGACAGAAGGAACTGATCAGTTCGCTGGTCAAACACAGGAAGAGCCACACGATCCTAGATTTCTAGGTTGTCATTTGTCTCACTCAGGAATGCTCTGGCTATGTGGAATGGAAAATTCAGTGCTGTCTGTTCTAACAGAGTCATTTAGTCCATGTAAAAAGGAGCCTGGGATAGTTTGGCTTCTGCTGTGGGTCTGGCTGCCCTCCAACATCATCAGGGACCCCAGTTTTTCCACCTTTCTGCCCTCCAGTTTTGATAAGTATGTTGGGCTCTGTGCTTGTCGCTTGGCCATAAGAAGGTTACCACAGCTCCGGGCATGATGTCTAGATCTAAAATTTGAAAAGAGAAATGGTAGCGAAGAAGCTTTCCTCTTGTCCTTTGCAGTCATGACAGCAGTCAGTCCGTTAAAGAGCCACTAAATTTGTGTTTACTTGCAGCTGCTGGAATAGTGTCACACAATGACCACCAGCTGGAAGAGTGAGAAAGCAAGTATTTCATTTGATCCCCCACTGCTGTCAAGGATGGAATAGGAGAAAGGCCTTGTAGCTGTTGATCCAGCCAAGAGTGTCCGTCATAATGTTCTGAGCACAAAATCTAATAGAAACATTGCTTCACATGATGGGAGTTTTGTAACAGTGCAGATAAAATATTACCCAATAAACTTGGTCCAATACAGTATCCTATGGTAACAATACTCAGAATTCTAAACTGTTGACATAAAATGTTCCTTTAGAAAAATTGCTTAAGTTGGAACTATCTGTAGTACAACTTCTAAGTCTATTTTAATTGATTTTTAAGGCGCTGGCAAATAAACACAGGCTATCAGACATGATAGGAAAGTGATGTACCACTGTGGTAACCCCCAGCTCTTAGTTGTTTTTTTTTTTTTATTTGAATTAGAAACAATATTGTTTTACATGACAATCCCAGTTCCCTTCTCCCTCCCGTCCTCCCCTACCTAAAACTCTACCTATCACATATCCTTTCTCCTCACCCTGGATGGTGAGGCCTTCCATAGGGTGTCATCAGAGTCTATCATATTCTTTAGGATAGGGCCTAGGCCCACCCCTGTGTATCTTGGCTCAGGAAGTACTTCTCTATGTGGAATGGGCACCCAAAGTCCACACCTATGCTAGGGATAAGTATTGAACTTCTACAGGAGGTCCCGTAGATTTCCGAGGTTTTCTCAATGTAATCCATGTTCCTGTGGACTGGATCAGTCCCATGCTGGTATCCCAGCTATCAGTCTGGGGAGCAAGAGTTCACCGATGTTCAGGTCAGTTGTTTCTGTGGGTTTCACCAGCCTGGTCTGAACCCCTTTGTTCTTCAGTCGTCCTTCTCTGCATCTAGATTCCAGTTCAGTTCAGTGATAAGTTGGGGGGGGGTCGGCTTCTACTTCCACCAGCTGCTAGATGAGGGCTATCGGGTGGCATATAAGTCAGTCATCAATCTCATTATTAGGGGAGTGCATTTAAGGTAGCCTCGCCTCTGTTGCTTGGATTGTTAGCTGGTATCATCTTTGTAGATCTCCAGACATTTCCCTAGTGCCTGATTTCTCTGTAAACCTAAAATGTCTCCCTCTATTATGGTATCTCCATTTTTGTTATCTTCTATTCTTCCCCTGACTCAACGTTTCTGCTCACTCAAGTCCTCTGCGTCCCTCCTCTTCTTCTCTTCTCATTCTCCTAGCTCTTCCCATGCTCTCAATTTGCTCAGGGGATCTCGACCCTTTCTCCTTCTCCAGGGGACCATGTATGTCTCTCGTAGGGTCTTCCTTGTTTACTAGTTTCTCTGGCAGTGTGGATTGTAGGCTGATAATCCTTTACTCTATATCTAAAATCCACATATAAGTGAGTAAATATCATGTTTGTCTTTTTGTGATTGGGTTACCTTGCTCAGAATGGTTTCTTCTAGTTCCATCCATTTTCCTGCAAATTTCAAGATTCCATTGTTTTTTTCTGCCAAGTAGTACTCCATTGTGTAAATGTACCACAATTTCTCTATCCATTCTTCGGTTGAGGGGTATCTAGGCTGCTTCCAGTTTCTGGCTATTACAAATAGTACTGCTATGAACATCGTTGAACAGATGTCCTTGTTATATGAATGTGCTTCTTTTGGGTATATGCCTAAGAGTGGAATTGCCGGATCTTGTGGTAGACTGATTCCCATTTTCTTGAGAAGTCACCATACTAATTTCCAAAGTGGTTGTACAAGTTGGTACTCCCACCAGCAGTGGAGGAGTGTTCCCTTTTCTCCACATCCTCTCCAGCATAAACTGACATTGGTGTTTTTGATTTTGGCCATTCTGACAGGAGTAAGATGGTATCTCAGAGTTGTTTTGATTTGCATTTCCCTGATGGCTAAGGATGTTGAACACTTTCTTATGTGTCTTTCAGCCATTTTAGATTCCTCTATTGAGAATTGTCTATTTAGTTCTGTAACCCACTTTTTAATTGGATTATTTGGTGTTTTGGAGACTAGCTTCTTGAGTTCTTTGTATATTTTGGAGATCAGCCCTCTATCAGATGTGGGGTTGGTGAATATCTTTTCCCAGTCTGTGGGCTGCCGTTTTGTCTTGCTGACTGTGGCCTTTGCCTTACAGAAGCTTCTCAGTTTCAGGAGGTCCCATTTATCAATTGTTGATCTCAGTGCTGTGCTACTGGTATGATGTTCAGGAAGTGGTCTCCTGTACCAATTAATTCAAGGGTATTTCCCACTTTGTCTTCTAATAGGGTTAGTGTGGCTGGATTTATGTTGAGGTCTTTGATCCATTTTGACTTAAGTTTTGTGCATGGCGACAGGCTTGGGTCTACCTGCAGCCTTCTACATGTCTGCATCCAGTTATGCCAGCGCCATTTGTTGAAGATGTTTTCTTTGTTCCATCGTAAAAATTTGGATTGTTTGTCAAAAATCAGGTGGTTGGATTTTGTCAAAGGCTATTTTGGCATCTAGTGAGATGATCATATGTTTTTTTTTCCCTTAGTCTGTTTATATGGTGGATTACATTGATGGATTTTCGTACGTTGAACCATCCTTGCATCCCTGGGATGAAGCCTACTTGATCATGGTGGATGATTTCTCTGATGTGTTCTTGGATTCAATTTACCAGTATTTTATTGAGTATTTTTGCATCAATGTTCATGAGGGATATTGATCTGTAGTTCTCTTTCTTAGTTGTGTCTTTGTGTGGCTTGAAGTCTCATAAAAAGAGTTTGGCAATGACCCTTCTGCTTCTATTGTGTGAAATACTTTGAGGAGAATTGGTATTAACTGTTCCTTGAATTTCTGGTAGAATTCTGCACTGAAGCCATCTGGCTCTGGGCTTTTTTTTGGTTGGGAGACTTCTGATGACTGCTTCTATTTCATTTGGGGTTATAGGTCTATTTACGTTGCTTATCTGTTCTTGATTTAATTTTGGTAAGTGAAATCTGTCCAGAAAACTGTCCATTTTCTTTAGATTTTCGAATTTTGAGGAATATAGGTTTTCGAAGTATGACCTGATGATTCTCTGGATTTCCTCTGTGTCTGTTGTTATGTCCCCCTTTTCATTCCTGATTTTATTAATTTGCATGTCTACTCTCTGCTGTTTGATAAATTTGGATAAAGGTTTGTCTATCTTGTTGATTTTCTTGAAGAACCAACTCTTGGTTATATTAATTCTTTGTATTGTTCTCCTAGTTTCCATTTTATTGATTTCAGCCCTCAATTTGGTTATTTCCTGGCATCTGGTCTTCCAGGGTGTATTGGCTTTTTTGTGTTCTAAAGCTTTCAGTTGTGTTGTTAATTCTCTAGTGTGATTATTCTCCTGTTTCTTCATGTGGGCACTTAACGCTATGAACTTTCCTCTTAGCACTGCTTTCAAAGTGTCCCATATGTTTGCATATGTTGTGTCTGCATTCTCATTGAATTCTAGGAAATGTTTACTTTCTTCCTTGACCCAGGAATTGTGCAATTGGGTGTTACTAAATTTCCACGAGTTTGTAGGTTTTCTGTAATTCGTGTTGTTGTTGAATTCTAACTTTAAAGCATGGTGGTCTGATAAGATACAGGGTGTTTTTTCAATTTTTTTTTGTACCTGTTGAGGTTTGCTATGTTGCCAAGTATGTGGTTGATTTTAGAGAAGGTTCCATGTGGTGCTGAGAAGAATGTAAATTGTTTTGTATTTGGATAGAATGTTCTATAGATATCTGTTAAGTCTAATTGCACCATAACTTCTATTAGTTCCTTTGTTTCTTTGTTAAGTTTCTGTCTGGTGTTCCTTTCCAGTGGTGAGAGTGGGGTGTTGAAGTCTCCCACTATAAGCGTGTGCAGTTTTATGTGTGATTTGAGTTTTATTTTATTTATTTTATTTATTTATTTATTTTCGAGACAGGGTTTCTCTGTGTAGCTTTGGAGCCTATCCTGGCACTCGCTCTAGAGACCAGGCTGGCCTCGAACTCACAGAGATCCGCCTGCCTCTGCCTCCCGAGTTCTGGGATTAAAGGCATGTGCCACCAATGCCCGGGCGTGATTTGAGTTTTAGTAATGTGTCTTTTACAAACGTGGATGCCTTTGTATTTGGGGCATGAATGTTCAGAATTGAGACTTCATCCTGATGGATTTCTCCAGTGATGAGTAGGAAATGACCTCCTTCATCTCTTTTGATTGATTGTAGTTCAAAGTCCAAGTTGTTGAATATTAGGATTGCTAACCCTGCTTGTTTCTTGGGTCCATTTGATTGGAAAATCTTTTCCCAAACTTTAATTCTTAGGTACCGTCTGTCTTTGAAGTTGAGGTATGTTTCTTGTATGCAGCAGAAGGATGGATCTGTCTGATCTATTCTGCTAATCTTTATCTTTTTATAGGTGAGTTAAAACCATTAATGTTGATGTATTAATGACCATTGATTGTTCATTCTTGTTTGTTTTTGATTTGGTGATGGTGGCGAAATTATGTGTGGGATTCTATCCCTTTTTTCTTTTGGCTGTTGGTAAAGTGTGATTATTTATTGCCTGTATTTTTCTGATTGTAGTTAACTTCCCTGGGTTGCAGTTTTCCTTCCAGAACTTTCTGTAGGGCTGGATTGGTAGATATTTATTGTTTGAATCTGGTTTTGTCATGGAATATCTTGTTTTCTCCATCTATAATGATTGAAAGCTTTGCTGGGTATAGTAGTCTGGGCTGGCATCTATGGTCTCTTAGTGTAGGTATCCAGGACCTTCTGGCTTTCAGAGTTTCCATGGAAAAGTCAGGTGTAATTCTGATAGGTTTGCCTTTATAAGTTACTTGACCTTTTTCCTTTGCTGCTCTTAATATTTTCTCTTTGTTCTGTATGTTTGTTGTTTTGATTATTATGTGTCAAGGAGACCTTTTTTTTTTGGTTTAGTCTATTTGGTATTCTGTAGGCTTCTTGTATTTTCATTGGCATGTCTTTCTTTAGGTTGAGAAAGTTTTCTTCTATGATTTTGTTGAATATGTTTTCTGCTCCTTTGAGTTGGATTTCTTCACCTTCTTCTATACCCATTATTCTTAGGTTTGGTCTTTTCACAGTATCCCATATTTCCTGGATATTTTGTGATAGGGATTTGTTGGACTTAATATTTTCTTTGGTTGATGAGTCTATTTCTCCTAGTGTATCTTCAACTCTCGAGTTTCTCTCTTCCATCTCTTGTATTCTGTTGGTTATGCTTATGTCTGTAGTTCCTGATCGTTTATCCAGCTTTTCTATTTCCAGCATTCCCTCAGATTGTGCTTTCTTTATTGTCTCTACTTCAGTTTTTAGGTCTTGAACTGTTTCCTTGAGAGATTTGTTGATATCTTGTATTTTTTGGTTTGTTTTTTCTTCCATTTCTTTAAGGGATTTTCTCATGTCCTCTTTGAGGTCCTCTATCATTTTCATGAAGATGTTTTTAAGGTCATTCTCTTTGGTTCATATGCATTTGTGATGTTCAGGTCTTGCTGGTGTTTGGTTCCTAGTCTCCAGTGGTGTCATATTGAGCTTTCTGTTGTTGAATTTGCTTTTACATTGTCCTCTTCTCATCCTTTCTTCTGGTGGATGTAGCAGGAGTCTCTTCCTCTTCTGGTGGGTATGGGACCAAGGTTCCCTTCTGGCAGATGCAAACAGATCCAATACTCTGATTTCTGTCCTCTCCTTGTGGATGGAGTTGGCAGTGTTACTGGGACTTCAGCAGTGTCTGGGTGTGTTGGGTCTCTCCCACTGTGGAGTTCAGATCCGGTGAGCAGATCCCTGGTGTCCGAAGTCTCTGAGCAGGGCCACGAACCAGAACCAGAAATAGCCCCTGGCCTACCTGGGCTGATTGATGGAGGTGGAACTGCCACTGGGGCCTCGGTAGTGTCTGGGTATGTTGGGTCTCTCCAGCTCTTAGTTCTTAAAGATGAAAATAAAACCATTTTCTAAACATTTTTAATGATTCATTAAATTTGTCTATTATTGTATTGGAATATGCACAGTGAAGAAGTTTTCTGAAGGAATATATACATTTTATATTAATTTTCTGTTAGAGTGCAATATAATTAATGGCATATGGAAAATATTTCAATCCCATGGTAGAGAAACTTTTCTTTCATTCTGTATTAGACAATTTATTCATAAATAAATGGATTCAGGGAATGAATGAAATATTATTTGAACTGGGGAATAGTCATTTTTGATAACAGTTTTGCATATGTAATTAAAAAGTGTGTGTATGGCTGCCCATGGAGGACAGAAATGGTTTCTGGATCTCTTGAAGCTGGAGTTACAGGTGTTTGTGAGCTGCCTGACTTGGGTGTTGGAAACCAAACTCAAGACCTCTGGAAGAGGAGTAAGTGCTCTTAACTGCTGAGCCATCTCTCTAGCCCTACATGTATTTATAAATGCAATTAGTTCTTATAATGTAGTTCTCAGAAAGAAAACAAAACACAATTACAAGAGTAGATAAGCATTAAAAAAATCCAGATGGTGCCATGGGTTTCTTCTATAGTGAAGTACCTGATGCCTAAATAAGACTCACACGGAAGAGAAGAGTATCACTTTAAATCCTAGAGCTGTCCTTGGGATGGCATGACTTCCTGTTGGGCAATTTAGTCACTGTTACCATGAATGAGACCTTGTGCTTGGGAGGAGAGGTTAACTTTAGGATCTCTATTAATAAAACTGAGTAAACATTTATTATTATATATCCCAATTTTCTATAGAGGTTTTGAAAGCTGTGACATATTAGCCTTTACTTTTTTTCTTTAACCTATCATGAACAAGAAATGAAGATCTGAATACTATTCCGTTGACAAAAATTAAATTAAACATAAACATCTAAGTGTTACAATGTCTCCTAAAATTAAATCTTTAATGGTCCCCAGTAAACATTTTAAGAAGTATGTCTATTGGTTCTTGAGCCTGTGAATGTACCATGACATATGGAAGACTTTGTTTATACAGTAGAAGTTTGTTCTGCCTGTTCTTAGTGCCTATGCTGGGCTACCCAGCACCCACTGTCACTGTTTATTCTCAGCAAAGAGTTAAATAAGTCAGGATTAGGAGCTGAGAGATAGGTGTCTGGTTAAGCAAACACAGGGTGCCATATTCGCTCTTAGAAGGAGGTGAGGGGAAGCTTACTGGAGGATATTGTCCTTGAGAAGAGTCATGGAGAAAAATAACAACTGGAGATGTGTTGTCATGGGAGCTGTTGACAAGATTTCTTTAGGAAGCACAACCCTGATTAGGTTTGGTGACAGGGCAGCAATGGCTCTTATTTCTGCAGGCATCCACAGTGAAACATTTAGTCATCTTTGCATAGCTAATTTTCTCTGATATTATCTATGTGTGTTTACTTGTTTTAAATTTCCAAGCCACTGTGCTTTCTTTGGATTTGATACATAGTAGATATTTTCAATGATTTTTGTTACCCCTTACATCCATTCCCAGAACATCAGTCTCTTTGCTTTACTCTGGAAAAGGAAGCTCATGAGGTATGCCTATGTTTGGACTATCAGAGCGTCTCTCTCCTGTCCTCTAACCCTATCTCTTCAGAAATGTGGTTTCAGATTCTTAGCTATCCCAACCTTTCTCTCCATTTGACATTCATTCTACTTCATAAATAAACTTCCCAGCACCAGTAAGAATCTTTTCAAAGAGAAAGACTTTACCCACGACTAAGGGTTTATTATGAGTCAAGGTTTTCCTCTTCTGCACTCCAAATTTAAGCTCAGCTGAATAGAATAAGAAGACTTTCTAACGGCGACTTATATAACAGTTGCTTTGCCTGTATCATTGATGGATTAAGTTTTTATTCTATTATTTAGTTAGAAATCTTTTGATTATTTTGTTAATTTGAAGTCAGATCTCAGGACATAAATACACATGTTCTCCTTAGTTAATACAGCATTCCCAGTAAGGTCATCAGACATAAAAGGAACTCAAGACAGGTACAGATCTAGCTCCTTTGCCATGTACCCAAGACCTTAGCCATCTCAACTTCTGTTGATGTTTCAAAGACACAAGTGAGGATACATTAGCCCTAAAAAACCGAGAGGTCTTTGTGTTATAAAATTAGAATCTCAAAATATAACATAAAACAGCTCATAGTGGGTGATCGATGTGTTTAGAAATCATTAGAAATACTGTATGATACAAGTTATATTACATAGTCATGGTGACAAAATCAACCTGATCCCATCACCAAACAACATATAGATCAATGCACTAGAGTACAGGACCCAGAAAGAGACCCCCCACAGCTGCAATATGTGATTCTTGACATGTATGTCAAAATATACATTGTAGAAAAGACAAATAGTGCTGGGGAAACTGCAGATTCACATACTGAATGACACTAATCTTTGTCTCTCACACTGTACACAAACCATCTCCAAATGGTCAACGACCTTTATGTAAGACTTGGAAAGTGTTAGTGGAAAAGTGGGGAAAACACTTTGGGATAGAGGCACAGGCAAAGACTTTTCTAACAGGATTCCAGTTGTTTAAGAAACAATGCAAAAAGAGACAAATTGGGTTTCAGGGAATTGAAAAGCCTTGTATGGCAAAGGAAAACAGTTAATTGAGCAAAGAGACAGCCTATAGAAAGAGAGAAAATCTTTACTAGCTATGTATCTGACAAAGGATTAATATCTAGAATAGACTATGAACTCAAAGAGCTTGACAAAAAGAAATCAAATAACTCAATCAATAAATATGTTGATGAAATAAACAGACAGTTCTCAGAAGATGAAGCACAAATGGCCAACAAACATGAAAAAAAGGTTCAATGTCACTGACCATAAAGGAAAAGAAAATTAAAACTACACTGCAATTTTATCATTATCCCAGTCAGAATAAGAGTCATTAAGAAAACAAATAACAAGTTTGTGGGGTCATATGGAAACCCACTATAGTAGAAACTTCTTAAAATATAAACACATATGAAAGAAATTTAAATGAAATCACCAAATAACAGGAAGACAAAGCCCCAGTTAGACCTCTCTCACTACCAAGCAAAACTTGCAGGGCCAGGAATGGGTTACATCTGATTGAGTTTCTGGCCAAAGGGGCTCAATGGAAACCTCCAAACCACTCAGGCTATTGCCGAAGTTGCTTTCCATAAATTGCTGGTAAGGCCATGTTGCTGAAGACAACACTTATATATCTTATTGAACACAAAAAAGTTGAGTTGATGCCTGATTAGAACCTTCATCCCTAATGACTAGTTAGTTTTCATGGTGGAAAGTATTCTACACACTACCAGAGAAGAAAGGCAAACACCAACCCAGCTATGAACCTTTCGATCTACAGTGGTGACCAGTCTGCTTGGTGCAATAATGGCACAAAAGCTATGGAACTAAACCAACCACTATCTGATTAGATTTAAGGCACATTCCATGAATTGGAACTCATACTGCTTGGGTGACCAAGAACCTGAGATTAGATATACCAGGTTCCTAGGGGAAAACCATATACTATTTTTTCTGCTAAAGGGACATGGTAATAAAATGACTCCTAATGACATTCTGCTATATCCAAAGATCAATGTCTCATTCATCCATCACCAGAGAGGTTTCATCCTGCAGGAGATGGGAACTGAGACCCACAACTGGATAACATGCAAAGAATGAGGGATCTTGGAACATTTAGCCTAAATGGGATGTCTTTCTCTAACCCCTCCCTTCAGGGCTCAGAGATCTATGTGGAAGATGAAGTAGAAAGCTTGTAAGAGCCAGTGGGGATGGAAGACAAAGGAAAAGCCCAGATTCAAAAGGACTGATGCACATGTGTACTCACCAAGACTGGGGCGGGCAGCATGCACAAGGCCTGCACAGGTACAAGCCAGAGGGGGTCCCAGCACTGAGAGGGGAAGTGGACACAAGTCTCCATCCCTAACCCAGAAGCTATCTCCAATTGACAACTGCCCACAAAGAAAAACAGTATTTTTTTTCCCAATGGGATCTCACTGGGTATACAAAACATACTTAAGCCTTAAGGGAAGCCTCATGTCCATCATAAGACAGCCAACACAAAATGAACTCAATAGTATTTTTTTGGAAATGTTTTGTCTTATAATTCTTTGTTTAGACTTTGCTTACTTGTCCTTTGCTTATCTATTTTGGTTTCTGATTTTCTGTTTCTATGGATTTTTTGTGTGTGTTTCTCATGGTTTTTCCTCCCCCTCATGTTTGTCTGCTTACTTTTATTAAACTCTGGTTTGTTTTATTATTGGCTTGTTTATATGAGAGAGAGAGAGAGAGAGAGAGAGAGAGAGAGAGAGAGAGAGAGAGGAGTTGGAATGGGTGGGTAGGTGGGGAGTATTGGGGAGGAGATGAGGGAGGGGAAACTGGGATCAGAACACACCATATAAAATATTTTCAAAAAAGAAAATAAATAACACTAAATGTTAGCAAGAATAGAAACAAAAGGGAGCCCTTATACATTGTAAGCTTTCTGAGCCTCTGTAGAAATTAGGATGGAGGTTTCTCAAGAAATTTAAAATAGGTCTATCATACTGTAGCTATACCACTCTTGGTATTTACCCCCAAATTCCAAGTCAAATATCACAATACTTGCATATCAATGTTTATTGTAGCACCATGCAGGAAGCTAAGTCATGGAGCTAACACAGGCATTTAGTGAAGGATGAAGAAAATATATATATGAAACGTTCAGCCATACAGAATAAAGTTACGTTGTCTGTTGGAAAATGAATGTAATTGGAGATATCATTAAATGAGTTGAGCCAATCTGAGAAAGACAAATATTGTGCTTTCACTTGTGGCTAATAGATCTTACATAGATAAAATAATGTCTGTATATTTGGTATGAAAGCAGAAGTCACACTGCCTAGGGGAACAAAGAACTAATTACAGAGTGGAGAGGGTAGGGTAGCAGGGGAGCATATGCTCAACATACAATGCATAGTTGTATGAAAATACCCTTAAGTAACCAAGCACCATGTGCAATGAACAATGCACAATGAAAAATTAAAATAATAACAAAGAGAAAATACTGGATACTTTTGGAAGTGACACCAAGGCCCCAAATAGTGGTCCTAGAGTCAACAAATTCACAAAGATGCTGTTAGCTCTTGGAAGAAACAATTAAAAATGACTCATGTCCAAGCCTTCAAATTAGACATTATTTAAAGTTGTTGGATGAGCATGGGGATGGCAGAGGAATCGTAAAACATTCTCAGCAAGTGCCCTCAGCCTTGCAGTGTCAGAATGAGAGCAGGAGAGGAAGGAGAGAGACATGAAAACATTATCTATGGCTAAATATATTAAAATGCTTATTTGAAATACAAACATGGAGAAAAGGAAACACAAGGAAGCATATTTTGAATAAGCTATGCTCAGGCTATCTGACAAGTCGAACTGAGATCCATGGGGAATTTCTGTTCCCAGAGAATTGCATCTGAAGCATTGCATGTTATTTCGGGTAAACCTCGACCAGCTTAGTAAGAGTTGACTGGAATTGTCTGTCACATGACAAATGGAAATGATTTGCTTTTTCTGGGGCATCCAGAGGAGCCTCGAAGAAGGTCCAGAAGAGAACACCAAGTTTTCTTACTCATGAGCCTGTGTGAATGAAGCCAAGCTCAGGGTAAGAGCTTTCAATCAGATTTCAGTTGGTCAGGCCCGGAAACCACTTTTTCTTGGGCCTTGTGATTTCATATCTTTGAAATTGCTGGGATATCATGCTATCTGTGTTGTAACCCTGGTACCCATGATTCAGTAATGTAAGGAAAGCATTGCATATATGCACCCGTCTCCATAATAATAATGCACACATTCATGCTTGCAAGGCACTCAGAACTTTTCAGGTTCACATTCAGGGTTTGGAAACATGCACCATTTGGTATCCACTTTAGAACATTCAGGGTCTCAAGAGTGGAGGCACATTTTCAACAGTCTTACAAAGCATTTCCAGTTAGGTGTGGTTTGATGTTTACTTGGGATGCTGAGGCAGGAAGATTATGAGTTCAAGGCCAGCCAAGGCCACCCAGTGAGACCTTGTCTTAAAAAAAAAAATAGACCCAAACAAACCATGTTTTCTCAAGCCATACAAGGCCACATACTGTGCTTGTATACCAGAGATATGCATATTTCTCAGCTGTCAGAGTTTTGAACAAATATGTTTCTGAGCGGAGTGTCTAATATTAGTTATCTGCAACACGCTTCCCCAGATTGGGAAAAAACCAGCATGTTGGTTGCATATTGCATTTCATGCTTCATGTACCATGGTGTTTTAGTGGTAGAGAGACCCCTAGAAACTTGTGGCTGTTAGCATGTTATTCCAGCTGGAGTCAAATGCTGGGGAAAGGAGGTCTCTTTTCTCCTCTGGGGATGGATGAAAGAGTGGCTTCAGGACAGCATTGGGGATAGTTGCTGTTTTTCTCCAGGTGTTTGATCCGACTGACGGCCCCTGTCTGAACTTCCTAGTCATTTGCCATTTCATTAGCTGCCAGGTTTTCAATTTCTGCCTCTTGGAAGTTACACCGCTTTGAACAAGTCCCCACAGTAATTGAATTTGCCACAGAAATAGAACACTGGAAAATTTCATTTTCTTCTTCCCTGCTTGAAGGCAAGCAAGCAGGCAGGGCACACACACATTCCTGCCGGGCTGCTCTGCTTTGCTTTCCTGGCTCTGCTGGCTTCCCTTCCCCCCACACATTCAATAATGTTCGCTCCTACCATCCGGTTCCCAAAGCAGGTAGACGGTCACACACACAAAAAGGCCTGCTTTCAAATCGTCTCAGAGTGCATCAGGCTGTCACTTTGTAATTTTCTTCTAAATGCCTTCCACAAATAATGGTTTTCAAAATGAGCATTAACAGGCTTGATTACATGAAATTGTCCTTTTAATTTACACCAGGATTCTATTGATCACACAAGTGCAGATTAAAGTGTTCAATGAAGCCCGTGATGAGGTATTAACCAGCTAAGGGTCCTCCAGGGGCCGCCAGGGAGGCCAGGAATATGCTAGGAGTGTACAGTTATTTCCCCATAATGAAGTGGCACTATGCGAAGGCATGAATCGCTGGCAGGAAGAATAGATCCGAGATGATGAGCTCTTCAAAGTCATTTCTCCCTCACTCATTCAGCCTCATGCCCAGATCCTCCTACGGTTCTTCTGCATTACCTGTCATGAAATGCCAGGATTTACTTAGCCAGCTGATGCAATTTTTATGACCTTATTGCTTTTTCACCATGGTAATAGTTTTGAATCAATTTATCAATCCAGCGGTGCCATCAGACATATTGCCCTGAAGATCAAGTCCAGGTCATTCCATCAATTCACTGCGGTTTACGAAGATAGAGAAAAAAGCCAGGCCGTGACGGCTATCAACTTCAAATAGCTTAGTAAACATGCCTTGCCTGCTTTAACCGCTTCCCTTCTGACTCTAGACCCTTGGACTGCTAGGTAGGACCACCCAAATCAGCTCTGTGGATTCTGGGTTTCAGGAGACCCCAAGAGAGCAAGATGTACCTCTCAGCAGTTCCTGGGTGGTGGCTGGCATTGATCTTGGAAGTGTGGCTTGGTCCAGCACACAAAGTTGTTAGTGACATGCTACCCAAATTCCAGGGCATTTGTCTCACCAACTGGACAAGTTGAGAAAGAGGAGTGAGAGGTTCTCCCTTCGTAATAGGTTTTGAAGCAGACTTGGGAATCACAATCCAATCCATCTTCCCTCTATGGGAGATGCTGGTCAGTAGTAATGGTTTCAAAAGATGAAAAACCTGTAAGTCATTTTTCATGGGATGAGGTGTCACAGGGGGCAGGGCACAAAGAAAGAATAGCACACTTGTTGGAAGAAATGATCTCTGAGGAAGAGAATGAACATTTCCTGCCCAAAGAAGACTGAGAAGGGGGGCAAGAAGTGACCCTTTGGCCACTGGGTTAGATTACTGATGTTTGCATGGATAAAACACTAGGTGTCTCTTGGGAATTTAGTTCTGTTATTTTATCAGTGGCATTCAGAGAAACTGGGTTATTTGTATATTCCTTGTATGCATATATTATGTCAAAACTTGAAATCCTATATCCAGAATTCTGGAAATAAATTATTTGCCAAAGATACTGATGGTGAATTTTTACAGTATTTAAAATGTATTGTTTTTGAGGCTTTAATAGAGATTAAATGAATGCATTCAGCCTTGTGCTTTGCTGGGAGGCCGGTTTACTCAGAATTTAAAATGGGATTTGTCAGATCCCAAGCTCATGTCGATTCTATAAAAATTTAATGATCTACTTCCAGGTCTAGCAGCATTTAGGATTTATTTACAGTCTTTATTATAAAATTTGTCCAAAATATACACATTCCCCAAAGACGTCTGAGCTCAGCGGTAGAAATATAAATGTACCAAAGTGAAATATAGCAGATGATAAAAATCTCTTTGCTAGGCATGTTTCCTCCTTTTTCCACACTCCCATTTCACTCTGCTCCTTTCTTTGGTAAATGTTAAAGGAAGCAAGACCTTTCTGTTCCCATGTACCACGCTAGGGGAGGCTGTTGCCAAGGATGCATATTGCTTATGTAGTCTTCATCCCATTCTTCTCAATATTCAGTAAAGTGAGAGCTGGAAACCAGGAACAATGAAATCAAGGCTGTGTGGGAGGAGTGCTGGTGGTGACATCAGGCCTTGTGTGGGAGGTGTGACGTCAGGCTTGTGTGGGAGGAGGGCTGGTGGTCATCTGCGGCAGTTATTTCCAGACGTTTGGAGATGCTTGGTTGTCTATTTCCTCCTAATTACAAAATTCAAATAAATATTCTCCTCCTCAGCCCCTACCTAAATGTCTTGTCACAATTCTTTGATGAGCTGGAGAGATGGCTCAGTAGTTAAGAGTGGTTCATGCAGCCACCAATGGTTCCCTGCTGTGGTCTTCCCCAGTATGACTGACAGGGCGGAGACTTCCATGACAGGGCAAAGGCTTCCATGACAGGGCAAAGGCTTCCGTGGGCCTTACTCTCAATTGGTTTTATAATCAAGAGCCCGGCGTGGCAGGCACAGGATGTTAGAACAGAGCTGCTACCCAGCTTACTCTATTTTTCCAGAGGACAGAATCCAGAGGCCAAGCAACCTGGTCATGCTATATGCCAGTACTGGTAAGCCTGAATAAAACCAGAATTCAGGTATCTTGACTCCATTATTCCACGGTTCTTTCAACAGCAGCATGCTGGAAGAAGGGAAGTGCCTACTTTTATCAATAGTGTTTGTCCATCTTTGAATGACTTGGGAACCTGGGCAAATCGTAAGAGGTCCTGAGTAAGGGAGGTTGTGTAGGTGCGGAACTTTGAGATTAGTGATCACTTTCTATTTTTGAGGCTTCTCTAGATCTTCCATCATGGAAACATAGAACATTAGCAGCTGCAAAACTCCCAGAAACACAGAAAATGTGTCTTATTCAATCTTCCTTTCCAGTTATGCCCATCCAGTTCCCCGAAGGCTAAATCTGTTACACTGTTTCAAACCTCAGCCTGATCAAATTTCTCCCAGAGGGAGAAATCATGTCCTTCCAGGTCCTCACAAAATGGAAAGTCAGTGGATCCTAGCTTTTTCCTACTGCTCTGTTCCTCTCTTGGATATAGTGAAGCTTCAAATTCTCTGTTTAACCAAAGAAATAAGCCCCTCCTCCTCAGTCTTCCTGAACTTCTCAGCAATCCCCAGCAAGATAATTTCCCCCAGCTCTCTCACTGGACTGTGAGTAAGGGCCCATTCCATCTGATGGGTGATGGAATAAGAAAGAGAAGGCCCAGGTCAACCTGTGAGCTTGCTGTTGATGAGCAAGGACTTTCTCTGGGAAGATCTGTCAATCTGTGGCTACCAGTCATCAGGTTTTTGTTTGGTCCATAGACTTTGACTATGCTGTGGTCCCCTGAGGCAAAGGATTGCTGTCATTTCTGGAGTTTCTTCATGAGGAAATCAGGGCCTCCAGGCTTTGGACATTAGCCTGAATTTGGTCTTTGCTAGCACTGTTGGGGAGAATGTCCTCTTTCTCCTGCGTCTTACTTTTCCTCACCGTCTCCTCTGTGGGGGCTTTCTTGGTTGTATATATGGGACATGGCAAGCCAGGATTGTGGCTGGAAAGTCAACTGGAAATGGAAGAGTAGAGGGGAAATTGCAAGAGAGGCCATCTGCACTGTTATTTCAATGAATATCAGCCAAATCCTATGGCGTTTTTATTTTATTTTATTTTATTTTATTTTGCATGGTCTCATGTAGCTTACCACATTAGCTACTTTTATCATTGTCATGACAAAATACCTGACAAAAGTAACCTAAGCATCCTTTGGGTTTGAGGATATAGTCCATCATGTTAGGGGAGCCATGATGGCAGGAGTGTGCGTCAGCTGGCTACAGCATCTGTGGTCGGGAACGGCTTTAGTCAAGAAGCAGAGAATGATGGTGTTCAGCTCGCTTTCTCCTTCTTATTCAGTCCAGGATCCCATCCCGTGGAACGGTACCACTCACACTCACAAAGGCTCTTCTTGCTTCAGTTAACCCAACCTAGAAACCCCCTTACAGATATACCTAGAGGTTTGTGTTCTAGGTAATTTCAGATCTTGTCAAGTTGGCAATCAACATTCACCATCATACTCATATTGGTGTTGAATTTTCTAAGTGGCTAAGGATGGTTTTCACTCCTAATCATCATTCCCTCACTCCTGGGTGCAGAGATTAAAGATGTGTGCACCAGGCCTTCCCATTCACTTATGAACTGTTTGGTCCCATTGGGGCCAGGTTGGGGAACCCTACTCTATGAATGCAGATATAAGTACATGCCACTTCTGACCCCAGCTGGAAACATACCTGATGGGGGATGTCCTTTTGTATGCTGTGAATATGTTTCTTTTATTGGTTGATGAATAAAGCTGTTTTAGCCAATGGACAGGCAAGATTTAGCCAGGTGGGAAATTCAAACAGTAATAGAGAAAGGTCATAGATGGAGTAAGAGAGATGCCATAAAGCTGCCAAGAAAGCAAGAGACTCAGACATCACCAGTAAGCCAAGACCATGTGGAGATACACAGATTAATTGAAACGGGTTAATAATTAAGAGAGAGCTAGCCAATAAGAAACCTGAGCCATAGGCCAAACAGTTTATAATATAAGCCTCTGTGTGTTTATTTGTGACTAAATGGCTGCAGGACCTGGTGACACAGAAACTTCCCTTAACACATACCAGTTTCTCCACATTGGGACCACATCCTCTTTCCTTCTCAACAACTAGCAGGAATGGTTTCTTCCTTCCTCCCTCTCTGAGTTTCTTAGCTGCCCAACATTGTGCATGCCAGGTATGGGGACACTGAATACTGTGTTCAGTGACTGTGACCACCACTGAGCACACTCTGGGCATGGAGGCAAGGCTGAGATCAATGCAGGCTGAGGTGGTTAGGGATGACCTTTTGGGGGCTGTGTAAGTCAGTTGGCTCCTGAGGCACTAAGGCAAGGAATGCAGGACTCTGTGCTGTTTGGGCCTCTCACCTTAGACAGAGGATTCCTGCAGAAATAGCCCTGGGAGGCACTTGAAATCGCTTGGGGAGATGTCATGCTTGTCTTGAGGTAGAAAAGCCATTATTAAAAGATTCAAAGGAATAATTAGCAAACTGTCCAGTAAACATCTGGCACTAAAAGAATTCTGAAAAGAATTTAATTTTCAGATTATTTAACTGTTAAAAATCCTAGAAGAATTACATGCTCAAATTTAGTGTTTGCCGTACACATGCATACACACAGCAGGCATGACCCTGTATTCTTATGTTTGGCCAATTTTATTCCTATCTAGAATAAAATAGTGTTGTTTCATTTGTATTCTGAGACAATATAACATAAAAAGCTAATATAATAATTAAAGCTAATATAAAAATTGATGCCCATTGGAATGTCTTATAAACCCGGGCTTTTCCCAAATAAAGTGGAATAAATAAATTTGGATGCTGAATTTGATGAGGCCACACCTGTCTCTTGACTCCAATTTAAGGTTTTTGTAAAATTTCCTCCCTGATCTACATAGAATTTTCTATTTTTTAAAGTATGTTTGGGTAGGAGCCATCTATCAAAGGGCAAAGTGAAATCATGATGCTGCAAAGTGTTGAAAGCCATGGGTCACTGTCATCTCATCTACTCAGTTTTAAAGAATGGAGTCGGGGATATTCCATTTTAAGGATCTATTTGTGTAGTACTTTTAAACAGTGAAATTATACATTGATGTTTTTCAGGAGAATGAAGGGCAATACAATGAAAAACAGAATATGTGTTGACAATTAACTAATTAACATACAGGGGACATGAAGGTCTGAACAAAAAATCATGGCAGTAACTATAAAGAACGTGGAGGCGAAAAATTATTTAAAAACTGTGACTGGAAATTCATGGTGTTTAACAGGAATGTCAAGAGATTAAAGAAGAAAGGACAGGAATTGGAGATGCTCAGATTCAAAAAAATATTTTTGGAACAGGAAGAAAGTATTGGGAAGAATCTTGATTGAAAAGATGACGACAGACTTAGTTTTGTGTTAATCAATTTTCTGTTACTGCAACAATGGATTTGGGATCAGGGACTTACAGAGAAAGTAAGTTCGCTTAGAGTTTTGGATGCCCAGTGTCCAGATGACCTCATTTGCTTGGTCTCCATGATGACCTCCTTGGCTGTAACACAACAACTGACAGCAAGATGGGAGGAGCACATTCAAGGCCTCATGTGATGAAGGCTTATAACCACAGGTATGTGGATGATGGAGATAAGAAGACTGAAATGTTTACCTGAGCTAGAGGCCAGCTTGAATAACACAAACAAACAAACAAACAAGTAAAAACAAAACGAAAGCCCAATAAATGGCTGGAGATACATTTCAGAGGTACAGCATTTGCAACCCCCCCTCTTGTATACTCATATCCCTCTACAGAGACAGAGAGACAGAGACCAACAGACATACATACAGAGAGACAGAGACAGATAGACCACACACACACACACACACACACACACACACACACACACACACACATGCACGTGTGCGACATGAAGAGAACCCATGAGGAGAAAGGAAGATACTGAGCAAGGAGGGCTGATCTTGATCTTATTTCACAGCTACCTCTGTTTTTCTTTTTGTTTTTTAGTATCACACTATTTTTGTAATTTTGTTTTAGTAGCCTTCTCCTGTAGGGAAAACCAAAACAGGTCACTTTGGTTCCAACATGAGTACCTTTTGAGGACAGTACACTGAGTGTCTTAGCCAGCCCCTAACTCCTACAGACTCCAACACGCTGCTACCCTAGGGACTAAACTTCCAACATGAAGCACTGGTGGATACATTCAAGATATATGTGGCTCAGGCAGATCTTAAACAGGTTTTAGTAGCAAAAATTGCTGCATAGGAGATTTATCTAATTGGGGCTATGTGCCACACAGATGTAGACACATGACAAATCTTCAGAGTGTGAATTTGGAAGCAGTGATGACAGAGGGGACAGAGGCAGTGGTGCTTCGACTGAGAGAACATCAGAAGAGAAAGAGAAGTGCATCAGATGTATGAGAGTCAGAGAAGGAGGGCAGGAACAATACGGGGCAGAGCAGAACAAACTGAACCACACAGGCCAAGCAGGACCTGAGTCTGCAGAGCTTCGTTTGGTGTCATGGACAGAATGACTTCACGGTCAAGCCCTCATCAGTGCCTGCCTTCTCCCTCCATACAGCTTGTATGACTGTTGCCAACCTTGATCTTCCTTGGTTTCCCGGGATGTGAGGGCCATCTCGAGAAGACTAATTTACATGAGGATACACGGTTAAGCTCTAAATGTCCCTCATGCCTTGAAGCAGG
This sequence comes from Cricetulus griseus, assembly GCF_003668045.3. Classification (NCBI taxonomy): domain Eukaryota; kingdom Metazoa; phylum Chordata; class Mammalia; order Rodentia; family Cricetidae; genus Cricetulus; species Cricetulus griseus. The sequence goes on from NW_023276807.1 coordinate 163,116,233, forward strand.
CAGCTCACACCTTGAAGCCAGTCCCGAGGTTTGCTTGCAACATGGTTTCCTCCACTTTGCACACTTCCAGATCACACCAGCTCACAGCCTACATTAGTAAGCATAGAGCAGCACGCCTAACTCTAACCTTAGCCTTCACTTAGAGGGGGATGTTAAGTCAGTGTGGTGTCCTTGGTCCATTTTGCTGTTTCTGACATTCTAGAAAAAGCATCTCTATAGATCTGGCGCTCTTAGCTTCCATGTTTTAAATCTGTGCATTTGTTCATTATGGATCAAGTAGTGTGTTAGATTCTGGTTGCCACTGTGACAAAACACGAAAGAAGCAGCTTATGGAAGGTCAGCATATGAGAAAGTCTAGCTCATCATGGTAGAGAAGGCATGATGGTGGTCATACTGCCACAGCAGGTGGGGGATGGGGCCTGATCACATTTGGGTGGGAAGCAGAGAACTCCTCTGGAAGTGAGCTGGCATATAAACCTGAGGCTCCACTCCTATTGACCCACACTCACTTATATCTCACATCCTAAGGATCCCACAATCTCCCCACATAGTGCAAATGTCTGTGGGAAGCAAGTGTTCACATGAGCCTGTGGGGGACATTCATCACTCAAACTATAGCAGGATATATATTTAAATCTCTAAGCCATATACATCCCCTGATAACGGTAAAAGGAATGGAGGCTGTTAGGAGAAATAAAGATGAAAAACAAATAGAGAGAAATAAGGAGAGAACACAGGCCTGAGGAAGGTTTAAAAAAATCTGGCATCTCCTGACAGGAGACCCAGCTGATCTTTCCAGGTTCTTCTGAGCATTGTCCCCCTTAAAACATCTCAGAACAGCATGATACCTAAATGCTTACAACCCAACACCAGGCTTCAAAAATAGATGATGGACAAGATGGGCAAGTGTGCCAGCAGGAGCACTGCAATAGACATTAAACAATAGAGTCGATGTAGCTCTTGTAGAAACACACTATTTGTAGAGAGAAACCTCAAACTTGAGGGGCATATATGAATCTGAAAATAGCACATTGGCATAGCTTTTCTTCTGAGTCTGTGGGGGCTTCTTTCTGGTTTCAGGTACCAGCATGCGAGATGTTCAAGTCCCCTGTGTACAACGGCAGTGAGTTTGCATATCACATATGCACATCACCCTAAATTCTTCATCTCTGGGTTCCTTATACTATGGAAAGCAATGTAAGTTCTTCATAAACAGTTGATATACTGTGTTGTTTTTGGGATAACAGCAAGAAAAAAAGTTGTATTTTATTTGAATAGTGTCTTATATGCAGTGTCTTGTGACCACACCCCCTATTGCTTTGTCTGATCCTTATGTCATGCCCATAGAACCCCTGCTTCTTCCCCTTCTACTCTCATATAATTTTTGTTTGTTTGATGTGGGTCTTGTGCAGACATTTTTTTTTTAAAAAAGTATTTTCGAGTTTCAGTAGGTTGAATCTGCAGATGTGGCTACAGAGGCTAACTCTACTTACCATGTGTTAGATAGCATGATACACTTTGCATGGAAATAGGTTTGTGGACTCATCACTATTCCTACTCTTCTATGGCAGGAAGCTTGAAGCCTATAGCGTTAGTTGACATGTTCATAGGCAGACACATTGAGTAGATAAGAAGTGGCACTCACTTGGCCTTGATCTTGAAGTGTATAACTTCAGCTCCTCTGCTTAAAAATCTCTAGGGGGAATTAGAAAAACACAAAAGCTGGCATTGAAAGACCCTTCTAGGACCCAATTTCAACCAGCCATGAGTCTCTGCCTTACCCATCTGCAGAAAGTAAACTTTTTCTTGGATCTGCATCCCTTTCACTGTGGTGAGAGCAGAAGTAATAGATTTTCCAGTCACGACACTGGCAGTTTGGCTGGAGGATGTGAATGGTCCTTCCTGGACTACAAGCTTAACAGCTGTTCACATTTACACAGTAGGTTAAAATTTATATTTAAAAAATAATGGGTCATAAAGAAAGAATAAGGAACAATGACAACTGCACAAAAAGGATAATTGTATTCATGAAAAATGAACTGGTAAGTGATACATTATTTTTTTTAAAGCAAGGCATGTTGCTGCATTAAAAAATGGTGTCTTTAATTAATTTTGTCTAGCATTAAAAGAGTAAGGTCACCCACACCAAAAACTGTTGAATAAAGCAAAAATGTGTGAAAGATATACTTTCTAGTGTTACTCATAATGAAGAAGGGTTATCTACTGGTCAATACTCTACCATTATTTCTCAGTTAGAGGCGTTATAGTTGAAACTAGACAATAGTTCTCACAATCTAATACAATTGTCACATAAAATATACTTTATTGGAGAGAAAGTATCCAATCATAAACCACGGTTGTTTTAAGAGAGCTAAAGCATTACTTCAACAAGGAATTTTTAATTGTAGTCAGTTGGCCACTCACTGAAACTACCACTGCTTGTTGATTTTACCTAGAAACACACAGGAATGTGAGCATTGCTTTAGTTGATGAAAGACCTTCATAGATATTCCAGGTCTAACAAACACCCCATTTATCAGATGAGGAAATTAAGGTGCCCAAGGACAGAAAAGGTAAGAAGATTTACATACAGGTCATTAACGCAGGTCCTCTGCCATCATGTCCTTAATCCCCCTACAGCAGTTTCTTTCTAGAAACATCTGTGAAACCCTTTCTAATGAATTATAAATAGGCACATTGTGTAAGTTAAAGCTGGGTATAAATTTGAGGTATATAGGAGGTAACCTTGCTCTGAGCTCTCTTTGGAGTTAAGAAAGGTTAGTGATGTAAACCGAGGCTAAGAATCCATGTGTCCATAGAGGAATGCTTCCTGAGCCAAGACACACGGGAGTGGGCCTAGGCCTTATCCCAAAGGATACGATAGACTCTGATGACACCCTATGGAAGGCATCACCATCCGGGGGAGCAGAAAGTATATGTGATAGGTAGGGTTTTAGTTGAGGGAGGTGGTAGGGGAGGGCGGGAGGGGAGAAGGGAACTGTGATTGTCATGTAACAATCTTGTTTCTAATTCAAATAAAAAAATCTGGGGAAAAAAAGAATGCATGTGTCCATGAACTAATAGTTGTTAAGAAGTTTAGGAGAGAGAATGAATGCCAAATGCATGTAGCAAGACACGTAGGACTTCTGGTAGTTTCTTTGGTGGCTGGAGCCTGGCTGTCTACCAAGCTCTGGGCTTTATAAGGAATGTAGCATCCCTTGAGCAAGGTGGCTCTTGGAGGAGTTGACGAGCATCAGAGAACATTTCTGGTAAATCCATCGTTTCTTTTTTATTCAGACTTCAAAAATGCCTTGGATGCCCCAGGATTAATTTAGTGCTCCTCATAGGTGGCTACCTTGGACTGTTGGCCAATGGTTTGCACTTTGGCCAAGTATCAGATTTGACAGAGAGTTTTTGTTGTTCTCAAAATGAGACTGGTTAGCCAACTATTGCTTCTTGCAGGCTTGCGAGTTTTCTGGGACACAGACAACATTTTTGTCCTTAAGGAGATGAGACAGAAGAAGGCAAAACTAACATAGGAAATTATCAGATGATGCTGAAGCAAAGTACTAGGCAGTGAGTCCAATGTCATGAGAGTATAGGAAAGAGACAATATCTAAACCAGCATTAGAATGTGGGAGAGGCTGTGGACAGCATTCTTGTAATTGTTCAGGCCACTAGTCCTTGTGCTGCACTTAATAAACCTGCTGTCCAGACAAATAGAGTGTAGCTAGACTCTCCCAAAGCAGAATAAGGGTGAGGTGGAAGAGGAACAGAATTCCATGGAAATAAGAGCAGAATTCTGCAACCTGGAATGGATACTGTGCACGAAAGGGACAGTGATGAGCAGGCTTAGAGGATGTGTTTGGGAAGGGTAAGGACAGAGATCAACCAGGTCAGAAGCAACCCTCAGACCACAAGGGAAACTTGTGTGATTTGAAGGAAGATTGATCACAGATGTCTTGTTGGGGAGTGGACACAGTTGAGGAGAATGATCCCGACAGGGTGTTGATGATGTCCATTTGGCATTGGGCATGGAGGTCGTGCTGAATTGCACAAGCATGTTTGGCATGATGAAAGTGGGAGACAAGGCTGTCTCAAGAATCCAGGTGCAAGGAAGCTAGTTATAGTAAGGGAGTGGGCAACAGAGCCGAAGGGATGCTTGCTAGAGGCAAGTAAGAGAGCCAGAGAAAGAGATTGGAGAAGAAAGATGGAAGTTGTTAGAGGAAGAAAAAATAGAAATCAAAGCACTAAGATTCTTGGAGGATGGGGCCATAATTGATGTAGAAAACAGTCCTATGTCAACTTTTAGAAGGCGTCTAACACCAATTTGCTGGAAATGCCTTCTAGAATGTTCTAACCACTTCATGTTGATCGAGTACTCAACATAATGAGAGCTTTAAAATCTCCCCATTCCTATTTCTCTTTTGGACTTTATCGTAAAATAGAAAATCAAGAACTTCATTGTATTCTTCATAACACCCAGTGCTTGACATAGAACCTGGTACATGGTAAGAATTGAATGAATGAATGAATGAATGAATGAATGAATGAATGAGCTAGGAAAGGATAACAGTCAGGTAACAGACAAAGGGATCCCTATAAAAAAGTGGTTCCCAACCTTCCTAATGCTGCGACCCTTTAATACAGTTCCTCACATTGTGTTGACCCCCAACCACAAAATTATTTTCATTGCTACTTCAGAACTATAATTTTGCTACTGTTATCAATCGATATGTAAATGTATGAAGGCAGGATATCTGATATGTGACCCCCAAAGGGGTCATGACCCATAGGTTGAGAACCACTACTCTAGAAAGTTAATAGGACCTAAACCTCATGCAACATGTAAGTCTTGGGGATGAAGTCAAATATTTCCTGTCATAGATGAACAAACAGAATCATAGCCAATGCTTTTCAGCAGTCCTGAAAGGTGGTAATTAGGGCCCTGCTCACACACCGAATGAAAAGAACAGCTTCCTACATTTTTGGACCAGTTACATATGCATGTTGTTATAAATGTTTCCTGTGTGGAGCCCTTGTTAACTGTTGCCAGGAATGTCTAGTGGCAAATGGATCAAGCCCATTTATATTTATTTAAACATAGCTGTCATGGATTCTAACACCTCCATTTTCCCTCCTTGAGAGCAATATTTTTTAGTCTTCCTTCTCTTCTTCTGATTTCGGGATTCAGCGACTATGGTACTCTCTTCTAGATAAACTCTGGGTCGATAATGTCTTCACTTAAGGGCAGACATATTACTTCTGGTCTGGTTTTAGGCAGTAAATAATCAGAAAAACTAGATGTTTTTTATGGATCCATTAATTTTTAATATATTCTAATGCTTTGTTAACTTTCTGTTGATGTATGTTAAGCTTATATTTATTTTTTGATTATGTCTTATGTGTTGATTGAATACTTGTTTTTCAGTATCACGTTTTACATACTTAATCATATTATGTACAGATGCAATGATTTTGAATCTTACCTCTATTATCCAGCATCCTACACATCTTCTGTAACCCCCAGCTCTGCATGTTTGATAACTTGATGTGCACAACACAAACAGCTCTGTACCCATACACTAATAATAAAAATATTAACTATGAAATGCCTGTGAATAGCCTATTTTTAAGGAATGCTTCTGAATAATTTAGTGGATAAACTGATGGGTATCAGAGGTCTTCCTCTAGCTGACTATGTTGAACTCATCAATGTTTTTAGGATACTGTAGCTCCAGCAGAAGTAAACAGTATTCCTCTACAGACCTTGGACAGACAGCATGAAATGCTTTATCCAGAGCAGTTGTTTCACCAGAATAATCTTTTTTTTGTAGCAGATCATCTAAGAAAAATTGATTTCAAGAGATAGAAAAAATGTAGTGTGAGGAACCAAAAAATGTAAGGGAGAACCATATTAGATTCTCTGAAGATGGCTGTAGAAATGGCTCAGCGGTCAAGCACACTGGCTAATATTCCAGAGGATCTAGCAGCCACATAGTGTCTCAATTCCCAGCAGCCACATAGTGTCTCACAACCTCTGTAATCCCATCCAAGAGATCCAAAACCTTCTTCTGGCTCCCGAGCACAAGAAATGTGTGTGGCTCACAGATATACATGCAGGCTAAACACCCACACACATAAAATAAAAATAAATCTTCAAAAAATTTTTCTGAAGAAATCCAACCCTTATTAATAACTTTAATGAATTACAGATAAGAGCGTCGTAAGTAATTCTGATGCAAGGTCAGAATTCAAACTCCACTGAACATCTATGAGCTAGAAATGACAGCAAGACACAGTCAACAGGTTTCCTGAGGTCTCTTTGCCAGTGAAAACAGCAATCACACTTTCCTTACCATGTAGCAAGATTCTTGTTTCTCACAGTTCCTCAGATATGTGTCAGAGAGTCCACACATTTCGAACCTTCTTCTCTGTTCCCCTATTTGTCATGATCATCAGCTATCTTCTCCCTGTATTTATTCTTTCATGTCTACCAATATTTCTCTTTCACCTAGAAGATAAGAGAAAATAAAAAATGAGCATCTCTGTTTTCTCTTTGTCTGTGTCAACACTATCACATTGATCCAAAAAATCCTATCTATGTCTGTCTGTCTATCTATCTATCTATCTATCTATCTATCTATCTATCTATCTATCTACCTATCTATCATCTATCTTCATCAATCAATCAATGTATCAATCATGTATGTATGTATGTATGTATGTATGTATGTATGTATGTATGTATGTATGACCTATCTATCTTTTGGTTTTCTGAGACAGGGTTTCTCTGTGTAGATTGGCTGTCTTGGAACTTGCTCTGTTGATGACCAGGTTAGCCTCAAACTTAGAGAAATCATCCTGCCTCTGCTCCTGCAAGTGCTGGGATAAAATGGGTGTACCACCACCACTTGGCTTTTTTTCTCTTTCTAAAAATGCTATATCTGCAGATTTAATACTACCAGAATGTAGTTAAGAACTTGCTCATACTCATCTTCCACTGTAGCATCATGCTGCAGGCCCTGTTCATGAAGAATAGGAATGAGAATACAGCAGCCAAATTAAAAACTTGGGGAAAATTGCTTAAATAGCTTCTGTGGCCACAGAAGTACCCAGTAAGTAATTTATATATTTTACAGCTATCAAACATAGTCTTGCCTCCACTTAAAGTCTGAAGTCATCAATGTGGTTTGCAATGCCTTTTGGGGTCTGGCCCCCTTCTTCCGTCAACCTAATTCCATTCTTGCATCCTTTCCTTTCCACCCATTCTCTTCGAATGCTTTTCCCAGGGCCTGAATAATTCTTTCTTACCATTCAGATATCAACTTACATGTCGTTTTTTTTTTTCTGTGGTGACTATGTTGATGTCACACCTGGGTAGTTTTTCCTTGTGCACCCATAGCACTATTAATAATCTGTCTCATGCCTTTTTCTCTCAGTGGAACATTGGGGCTATGTCATCCTCTCCAGCGTTCCAAAGCACCCAGCATAATGCTTCACACTAGTCTCAGTAATATACACATCGAATGAATATAGAAGACAAAAAGATTCTCCCTCCATCTCCATCCTTCTGATAAACTGCAGCTTTGGATGTCAGCAGGTTAGAGCCAGGAAATCTGTGGATAAAACAGCTCTCCAAACATCCTCAATGAGAAATACAAGCCGATGGTTTTAGCTTTCCAGCTGCTGATAATACAAGGAGCAGGAAATATATACTACACCCCCCCCACTGCATGTATCTGTGTCTGTCTCTATCTCTCTGTCGTGTGTGTGTGTGTGTGTGTGTGTGTGTGTGTGTGTGTGTGTGTGTGGTTGGGCAGTGTGAAGACTTTCAGAAAACAACTTTGCTATTTGTAAACCAAAGGAACAAGATTCGGAAGTGAAGGAGGAGGAATGAATACAGAGTGGAGCAGTATGCCTTTAATAGTGATTTTTGGGGAGATAATGACACTGTGGAAAAGGATGATGATTCATCAGGGACTTAAACGACTAATCTCTTTCCTCACAAGATTATTCGGACTCAGAGCTATTCCACACATTAAACTTGGAAATCTGCTCACTGCAGCTCTTTGATTTTTTTTTTTTGCTTCATTTATGTGACTTTCCTTCTGCCTTATTCATGAACTAATGTGTGTAGTTACCTTTCATAAGGGAATTGTGGCTTTATCCATTGCAGAAACAAACAGCATTTGGATATAGTTTAGAATACGGCTGCACGGTATTTTCCAAAATATGCAGTATCCAGGATCCTTTGCTTCTACCTCCCGAGGCCTGGAATTATGGATGTGTGCCACCACACCTGACAGAGATTGTCTGTAAGCCAAATTCACCTTAGATTCTTCTTTTTCCATTGAATTTTATTTTACTAAATAAGAGTTAGTATATGTGTAATCTGTAGCCAAAGTATTATCCATCAAAGAGAAAAATCATAGGATGAGTGAGATATGACCCTCAAACCCAAGTAGAATCTATCTCATAGAAAAGATGTTAATAATAAAGCAAAATCTCAAGCTCAGTTGGGTTCATTTACAATAGACTGATGAAACAATGGCAGTCTGGATGGCAGATGGACATAGCTTTTAAGAGAGGGAATGTTCCTTTTTTTTCTGATTTGGATTTTTGAGACAGGGCTTCTTGGCTATCTTGAAACGCACTTTGTAGACCAGGCTGGCTTTGAATTCATAGATATTTGTCTGCCTCTGCCTCTGCTGGGATTAAAGGCATGCATCACCACACCTGGCTTTTATTTTATTATTATTAATTTTAAAATTTATTCTTCTCTCATACAGTACATGCCAACTGCAGCCTCCCCTCCCTCCACTACTCCCAGTTTGTCCCCCCCCCATCCCATCTGGCCCAGATCTACTCTTCTACTTTCTCTTCAGAAATGAGTGGCCTCCTAGGGATATCAACCCAACACAGCACAATGAGATGCAATAAGACGAGGCACAAACCTTCCTGTCAATCACCTTAGATTCTAACAACAAATACCAGCTCATCTCCACTTAGGCCCTCACAGGAACTCCCACTGCCTCTTCCTACAGCCTCAGGCAACATGAACTCAGGCTCTCTAGGACTGGCCTCCCAACAACCTCTGAGGCCCCAGAATCCAGCCCAGGGATAGACACACAGCCAATGAAGCTTGAGCAGTGCTTGCAGCACAGTGGGCTCCTGATGGGATCCTTCTGGTGTCTTCACAACAGGGCCCCTCTTAACTTCTACCTTGTTTAGTAAAACTTGAGTAAAGTGCAAGGAACATTTCTAATCAGTACTTTTCTTTGTTATTTTGGGATATGCCCAAATACTACCAACCAGTGAGGTAGACAACAAACATTGTGCTCTCAAGGTTCTGGATGCTGCAAAACCCAAGGTCAAAGCACAGGTCGGATTCACTCTGTGGTCAGGAGTGCTTCCTGATCCATAGCTGACTGACTTTTTCTATACCCTTACATGAAAGGAAGCGTGCTGTGTCTGCTGTCTTATATAGACACATGCCGTTCCTGAGCACTTTGCTTTAATGATGTCATCTAACCCTAACTACCAACCAAACACTCTACCTCTTCACACTGCAGTATCAGTTAGTAAGGCTTCAACATCTGAATTGCAGAGCTTTTTGTTCCTAACAAAGATCTTACTCCATTTACTCCTTTCATTGTTGGAAATTGGCAGATCTAAAATCAGGCTTCATCTGGGGAGCATCTTGGTGCTGTGTCATTCCATGGTGTGAAGAACAAATTCATGTTTAGACCAACCTTTCCTAGAGTTAAACAACTTGCCTGGCATGATGGCATTAATACATTGGCTCCAGAGCCCATATGGCCTAATCACCTCCTATTAGGTCCCTACCTCCTAACACTTCTGTACTGGAGACAATGTTTGCAGCATTGGGAAACATACTCATATAGCAACACCACAGCCTCTTCCTCAGTCCTTTGTTCCCTTTTCATGCATATCTGTGTTCAATGTACTTAGACTCATCCCTGTAGAGAGTCAAGGTTTTTTAAATAGTTACACAGATTATGGAACAGTATCTTCTGAGTCTTAATGCAATTTTCTGAGGTGTAATTAATATTCTAAATTAGTGTCTGGAACAGTTATGTGCAGGTTGAGGAGAGGAGACCATCGAAATCTTGGATGGTACAAGGATTTATGAGTGTCCAGGACATGGGGAGTTTATTATGGCGGCTAGATCTGAGGTAGACGCTTTCGGAAGCAAGGTTTCTGGCCAAAAGCTACATCACACACCCTGGCAAACACACTTCCTTATTTTGCCTCATGGTTCTTCAGGCCAAATGAATCCAAATTAATTGCACTTTTATTGATCTTATTCTTTTGGCTCAGCAGGCTCGTCAGAAAGGGATCACTTTTATTTTTATCTTCATTTTGAGATGTACCTCAAGGCCACTTGGAAAAATAAAAGGCTCCAGGTTAGTGGCATTCAAGATCTCCTTTCTGAAGTCTTGAGTAGTAAACAGGGATTTAGAGAGAGTCGGTGGCCAGGCAAAGATGTGTTCTCATGGCTTTTTCTGCCCCCTCCCCAAGACATCACAGAATGATGGGCTTACAATCAGCTGCTTATTGTGAGTGTTACCACTAAAGCATGTCTGGTTGTGTTTTGATAATCTCTGATAGCTCTATAAAGTATTGGATATTTGCCTGTAAATGTCATTGTTAAATATTCTGGTGCACTTTTCCTCTGAGAGTATGTGACTGGATTGGGTGTCTCAGAAAACTGGATTATTGTCCCACATTGCTGAAACATTGTCTATTTTCTTCCCCTTTCCTTTACCAGAAAGAGTAGGTGAAGAACCATTGGCAGTAAGAGTTTTAAAACACAATGTGGTGCCCAGTTGGGTCTACAAGTGAGTTTCAGGGTAGCCAAGATTTCTCTGCCTAGGCATGCGAGCTAGAAGTAGGTAAGGTAGGAGGAGAGCACTGGGGAGGACCTCGGGTATGGTGAGGAGGATGGGTGATGAAATAGACTGTAAAGCAAAGAAGGTTCAAGAACAGAGAGGCAGAGAAAGCTCTCTGCTGTAACAAGACAAAAGCAGCCTCAGTGTGGAACAAAGAGGGAGGATGCGCCAGAGGAAGATGGAGAGGGAATGAATTAGGATGTCAATACAAGAATACAAAGCATCAAAAGTGGCTGGTCTCATGCCTGCTCCCCTTGTTAGTCTTGGTTCTAAAGAAACCAAGTGATGGGGGATGTCCTTCTGTATATATGTTTCTCGTATTGGTTAATGAATAAAACACTGTTTGGCCAATGAAGCAGGAATATAGGTGGGACTAAGAGACAAGGAGAATTCTGGGAAAGGTAGGCAGAGAGGGCCTACCTGCACAGTTGCCATGTGAGCCGCCAAATGAGTTAGAGGTCTGGACCCTTCTCTAGTAAGACCAGGTGGAAATACTTAGAGTAATATAAATGGGTTAATAATTAAGACAGAGCTAGTCTATAAGAAGCCCTAGTCACTGGCCAACAGTTTTATTATTAATATAAGTCTTTATGTGTTTATTTGGGGCTGAAGCAGTTGTGGGACCAGGCTGGCAGGGCAGAAACTTTCATTAACAACCAAGTCTGAACACCATTGTCAGCATGATGTGCAGCACAGTGCAGGGGCCAGCAAAGGCACTTCAAATAGTGCCGACTGCATCTAACTGCCCAGGTTGCCTTGGGTTGGGATCCTCAGGAGCAGGGACTGAAGTGAGGGTTTATGACTGTCAGGAAAAATTTCCAGGGGAAAGCACCTGAAAACTGGGAGGTAGGAATGAGAAGGGAAGAAGTTTGAACCAGAAAGTGGCAGCAAGCAAGCTTCTTTACAGGGCCATTCCTCAGGGACCTCCAAAGTGACACAAACCATCCAATTAGGAGCAAGGGCACTGAATGTTTATGCTTTTGCACTTGTGGTTCCTACCCTGGGATGAATTGCCCCCCCAGGGGACATTCAACAATGTGTAAAGACTTTTTTTTTTTTGGTTGCATGTTGGGAAAATGGGGTATGGGTACCCACTGGGAGGTCAGGGTTACAGACAAACATTGCACAATTTCTATAATGCACATGCCTGCACCCAATTCCCCCAGTAAGTGTGGCACCAGCATAAAAAACTATGATTTTGAGAACCCCTAGTATTCATCATCAGTTATTGAGTCGGGGCTGCTCTCAGGGTCATCTAAGATCCCCAAAGCTATCCTGGTAGTTTCATTCTGGCTGTTGGGGCATGAGTGCTTGAGCACAGAATTTACAGGAATCCAAGCGAGCATGGGTGAGCATGGACAGAGAGTGGCACAGAGTCCTGGCCATTCATCAGTGCATTTGGTTTAGATAATATATCTGTCTTTTCCAATCTTACAGCCTCCAGTATCTTGACAGTTATCTGGGTTGTTAACTATAGAAACTGTGAGAACTTTTTTGAGCTATTTCATTCTGATAAAAAAAAGAGTAATCGTATCACTGGTTGGATGTGTGTGTGTGTGTGTGATACGATATGTTTGAAAATGCCAAGCAAGTACTCTATCACCGAACTACACTCCCAATCCTTTGGGCACAAAACATGAGCCACCTCCCTCATTTCCAAGGGGAAGTGTTTTTGACAGTTTCTTTCTGACTTAAACAATGAGCCTTGCTTCTACTCATCTTTTGTCCTGAGGCCTGACTGCTGTCTCCTGGATGTATTCTAAATTGAAAGCAGTTTTCTAAGGCCATTTAAATTTCTAATGAAAAGTCACTCAAGGCCACAGTACAGAATAAATACATTGTTATTGATCATGCAATAAGGTATTAAGCTAATTTAATGAGGCTTCACCCTGAAATGGACTTAGTTACCCGTCTTGTCATTTCTCAGCTACCACGGAGCTTGCTGGTTTCCCATGTCCCAGCAGCAGTCATCTCTGGTGTGACTTTCCTTCTTCCACACCTGGATGTTCCAGAATGCCCCATCCTGTTCAAGCTATTCTGCCTGTCGGCAAAGTACAGTGACAGAGTAAGGATTCATTGCTCTTGAAATGACCCTGTCTACAATATCCACTTTTTATCTCCTTAATCAGCAAAGTGGTACTCTGAGGACTGGCAGGTTCACTGCCTGGAGGCACATTTATTACCAGGACACAAGCTGAATAATCGTGTATTTACTAACTTCAATTTAACCTCACAAGGAGGCTGTCTCTCACGACAAGGTGAGCAGTAGGACCAAATTGCTCCTCTGCCTGTAGCTAGCTCATCAATAACCATTTGTTCACATCCCAAACCACTCTTTCCACTGTCCTGTCCTCTGGGTCAGTTGATAATGCTTTATTGAACAGGTTTGCCACCAAGAGAAAAGGCTGGCTTGCTCTGGTCAGAGCTCTATGCCTTAGGCGGAGATACCACCAAGAACGGTTAGTACAGAGGTGAAGGGTGCTCGTTTTCTTCTTTACACAGGAGATGGCAAGCGGCACGCCTCAAGTCCTATTCCATTTGCCACCATAGACTATGTGCTAAAAATTTAAAGTGGAAATGTAATAAGAATATAGAAAAGGCCGGTGGCCCTTGAGGTGGAAAGTCTTGTGGAACTGATACAAGCAGCGTATAGGTGGCTGAGCGGCGACACTGCTTTCAGTGAAAGGAAGGTTAATTTAGGAGTCTACTAATACAGCATCAGGGAAAACTCTCCCAGTGAGATGAAGTGAGCCTGTTAGAGGGATAAGGAAAGTGTGTGCTCTTTGATGTGGAAGGGGTCTAGCATATATTAAGAGTTAAGACAGCTTTGAAAAGTGAGCTGGAGCTGTCTTGATAAAATGGTATCTACTACATATTCTTTGTGGCAAAGAGTACATTGAAATTGAAAATTTATAGTGTTCTACCTTGTCCTGGATCTATAAATGCGTTATCTTGAGCTCTCTATATGTGTGTATGTATAGCATCACCACAAATATAAAAATTTCTGTAAAATTCGACAGTAAACATTCATGCAGTTAGAACTGTAGATATGATGGCTGGTTATATTATGTCATTGTCATTTTGGTGGGGTTCCTGTAAGTTAAACCTAGAGTTTTGTGAGTGATCAGAAACTGAGATACTTTCCTGGTCTCTCTTTTATTATTTATCTTGGGATGGGGTTTTGTTAAGTTGCCCAGGCAGGCTTTGCTCTTGTGGCTCTCCTGCCTCAGCCTTCGGAGTAGCTGGGTTCACAGGCCTGTGCCACCAAGCTTGGCTAGTCTATCGTATTTTTATAAGTAGACACATAACTACATGCATAGTACCTAAATGACTTATGCTTGCAAAAGCAACTATAATTGCTTTTTGGATAATCAAGTGTCAAATTAACTGTGCACACTGATTTTTTATTGAGATTTTGTTGATTATAAAAATGTACAAAGAAGATGGATATAGGAACTTAATAAACATGCCAAATTCTGTTATCTCATTCCTCTAAGTCCAGCATCATGGCTCATGCCTTTAATCCAGCATTTGGGAAGCAGAGGAAAGGAGGATCTCTGTGAGTTTGAGTCTAGCTTGGTCTACGGAGCAAGTTCTAGGCCAGCCAGGGTGACAAAGATAAGACTCTCTCTCAAACACCACCACCACTACTGCTACCACCACCACCACCATCACCAATAGTTGCAAGAGTTCTAATAGGTTTTAATAATAAAACCCACATTCAGATAAAGGGGTAAATGCTCAAAGATCAGAGAGAAGCAAAGGAGCAAGCCACAGTCACACCTTACCTCACCAACTTTCCAGATGAAAAGAAAGCAAGCTCCTATATCCTCTCACCTTATATACCTCTCTCCACCCAGCCCATCTCACTTCCTGTCTGTCTCTACAGACCTCCAGACCTCTATGGTTAACTAGTGGTTAGCTCCACCTTCTGATCTTCAGGCAAGCTTTATTTGTTAAAGTACAAACAAGATATCACCACAAACAACAACAACAATGACAACCTCAAAACAAGGGCTGGAGAGATGGATCAGTGGTTAAGAGCACTGGCTGCTCTTCTAGAGGACCTGAGTTCAATTCCCAGAACCTACATGGTGGCTCACAGATATCTCTAAGGGTATCCCTGTCGAACCTGATGCCCTCTAAAAATCAAAACAATAATCTAATAACCTAATCATATTAAAGAAGAAGGGAAAGGAAGCCCAGGGAGGCTGCGCATGAGTGTCTTAGGGTTTTATTGCTGTGAAGAGACACTATGGCCATGGCAACTCTCTCTCTCTCTCTCTCTCTCTCTCTCTCTCTCTCTCTCTCTCTCCCACTGGTTTTACAAGACAGAGTTTCTGTGTACAGCCTTGGGTCTCCTGGAACTCACTTTGCAGACCAGGCTGCCCCTAGAACTGACAAAGATCTGCTTGCCTCTGCATTCCAATTGCTGAGATTAAAGGCATGCACCACCACTGCCCAGCAACTTTTATAAAGGAAAAGATTCAATTGGAGCTGGCTTACAGTTCAGAAGTTTAGTCCATTATCATTATGGCAGAAATCATGGTGGCATGCAGATAGATATGGTGCTGGAGGTAGGTGCAGCAGATAGGTAGCTGGGAGTTCTACATCTGGATCTATAGGCAGCAGGAAGAGACTGCCATACTGAGTGTGCCTTGAGTATCTGAGACCTCAAAGCCCACCCCCTGTGACACACTCCTCAAACAAGGTCACACCTGTTCTAACAAGGCCATACCTTCTAATAGTGCCACTCCCTATGGGCCTATGGGGGTCATTTTCTTTCTAATCATAACAATGATGAAATGATAACAATAACTGCTAGCTGTTATCCAGGGTTTACCATGAGCTAGGTAGACATTCTTCTAAGTGCTCAGTTTCACAGCACTGAAGCTACTACTGTGGAGCAAACTGAGGCACAGTGATAGAATCTTATTGAACCTATTAGCAGAGCCAGGCCTGGTTTAAGTTTCGGGGGTGGTGGTGGAAATCATTTCATGATTTCATAATCAAAAGTAAAATCAACATCTTGGTGTATGCTGTCTTAACTAAAGTGGGTACTAAGATATGGGAAAGACCAGATGGAAGGTGTAACTATCTATAAGGATGAGAACATTCTAAAGGAAAACTTGTGTTCTTTTTTTGGTTCTGAGACTATTGAGGCAATGGTCCCCAAGATAGAAGAAGGAAAAGCCTGGGGTCCTGGTGCCAGCAGAAGGAGGATTTTGTTTCCTAGAAAGAGATTTTATGCAGTTCTGGCAGATCTTCAGTCCATCTGGCAGGAGAGACTGTGGCTGAGACAGTGGTGATGGTTGGGACCATGCTGTAACAAGGACTGCCTGGTTATATATATCTGTTGTGGGAATTCATTCAGCCAGTAGCTTTTTGGGGTCTGGTTCTTTTGGGTGTGGTCTGAGGTGTTATGTATGGACTGATAAGCAGAGAGGAGAAGTGTGCTACTCTCTCTTTGATAGTGGTCAGAGATCTGATCACAGCTTCCAGCACCCCTGGACAGAAAACCATGGCAGCTCTCTACCTTATTAACATTTGTGAGTGTTCTCCAAATAAATATTTGATATCCCTTTGTTTCAGGCTCTCATGGGCTCTCTTACCATTTGTTCACACTTATCTCTTCTCTTCAATTTAAATCTCACGTCAGGACCCTAAACATGGACTTGGGGGATCACCTGACCTCTTTGTTCCTATTCCCAACATGGCCCCATTGAGTATCTCTCCTTTCTCTACTTTTCACTTGTCCCTTTAATTGGCCTATTCATCTGGATGAGTCTGGCATATTAGAAATGCCATGGCTAGAGTTCTGGCCAGAACAACTTTGATAGCAAAGGAGAGGTCACTGCAAAACTTCCTGATTGGTCCATCAGAAGACCAAACAGAGTGGAGGTCTAGATAGGAAATTGGAAAGTCCAAGTACAATGTATCATCTGGGAAAGATGGCACAATCCTATAATGCTAGCACCCAGTGGGCATGGTGGTATGATTGATCCTAGCACTTGGGAGGTATGGTGGTGTGATCCTAGAACTCAGGAGGCATGGTGATGGAATCCTAGCACCCAGGAAGCTTGGAGGTGTGATCCTAGTACTCAGGAGGTATGGTGGTGTGATCCTAGCATGCAGGAGGCATGGTGGTGTGATCCTAGCACTCAGGAGGCTGAGGAAGGAAGATTGCAAGTTCCAGGCCAGTCTGAGCTACAGAACGAGAAGCCTGCCATTCTTTTACCCGTCTGGTTGAAGCATAATCTTCAGCAGCACAGAAGTTGATTGAAATTCAGAAAGACTGGGACAAGCCTTCCAGTAGTAGCTGAGCAGGAGCTTTCTGTCATCAGCCCTAATCAATATTCTTCTTGTCAGCAGCAACCCAGATGGGCAGCAGCATTTTTTTCCTTCTTCTATG
Organism: Cricetulus griseus; assembly: GCF_003668045.3. Taxonomy (NCBI): domain Eukaryota; kingdom Metazoa; phylum Chordata; class Mammalia; order Rodentia; family Cricetidae; genus Cricetulus; species Cricetulus griseus. Next base: position 163,133,561 of record NW_023276807.1, read on the forward strand.
AATTCAGGTCAGCATCAAAGTCCTAAATCATGCATAAAAGCCTGTAGCCATCTCTCCAGGGGTACATGCTCAACCCGATGCACCGATCTATGCCTAGAAGAGAGGAGAGGAGCTCCTGGACCGGGAGTCTTACTATTTCTTTTCTGAAAAGGCTTTCATAGCCTCCTACTGTGAACATAATTTCTGTAACTCTAACACTTGTGGGGGTGGACTACACGAAACACCATTTTTCTCCACACTTCTGTTTTCTAAGCCACTGGGAAGATATAATAAAAACCCGTGGGTGGGTCTATGAACTGAACTGAAAAGAACTTTGAGTTTTTCTCACACTAACTATGCGATGGTCTATGCCATCAAAGGACAACCATACTGGCATTTATTTTGTACTCCAACCAATGTGGTATAAGACTATTTTGGGAGGATTATGTGAATGGAATTTGGTGAAGCAGAGTAAAAAGTTCAGTGAAACAGACAAAAACCACTCTGCCATTCCATAGTATCCATTTCTAATTTGGTGTCTAATGTGGTCTGATTGCTTCCCTCTTCCTCTGAACTTCCTTTGTTGGAGCCTTGACTCTGATGTGGTGGTATTTGGAGAAGGGATGTCATTCAGTGTAGATGACTTCATGAGGGTAGGGCCATCATGAAGAGATGCATATCCTACAGAAAGAGACATCAGAGCCATTACCTTCCCTTTTATCTCCATTTGTATATGCCAGGGGAAGGCCATAAGAGGAACCCTTGAGAGCACCCTCTCCTAACCTATCCCCTACCTGTACTTTGTTCTTGGGCTTATTTTCTCCAGAAAGGTGAGAAATAGATTCTTGTTTCTTCTATACAAACATTTTTTACAAAGGTACAAATGGTACCTTGACCATTTGGCCATATTTTTGCCTACTGAACTTTTTACCAGTACTCCTTTTTTGTTTGTTTTTGAGACAAGGTTTCTCTGTGTAGCTTTGGAGCCTGTCCTGGTACTCGATCTGTAGACCAGGGTGACCTTGAACTCACAGAGATCCACCTGCCTCTACCTCCTGAGTGCTGGGACTAAAGGCGTGCGCCAACAAGGCCCAGCACTAATACTCTTCTTTATGATTAGTCACAAAGGGTTTCTTTTTCTGATAAAACAATGCAAAAACCAGTACCATGTTGGTAATATTGGTATGACTGAACATCAGCGACCCAGTGATATTTATTGCCAACCCTGACTCCCATTACATGTCTTTTCCACTTGTGAAGGGCTGAAATCAAATTACCTGAAATCTCCCCTTAATTTTTTTTTTTTTTGGTGCTCATTGGCATATGTTGTAGCTTTCCTCAGCTTGTGTAGAAGACAGTGGCTTATTTATAGTAAAAACTGAATAAAATGTAAAAGCTGTGGAGGGTGCTTTTTTGTTCACTATGTCTAGAGTGCTAAGGTAACTGTCATGGCTGAAAGGTCAGAAGAGGCCATCATGCAGCCAATGACAGAAAGCAGGCTATGGGTGAACTTAATGGTGAAGCTGAGTAAGTGATGTGTGGCTGCTCTAATATCTACAGAACAGGGCAGAAGACTAAAATGGCCCAAAGAAAACTTGCCTGAAAATGTTTAATTTGGATACAATTTATAATTTTGAGCTGTTATTTTTATGACAGACGTTGTCTAAGTGCTTTTTATTTTCAGAGTGATTTTTACTCTCTTAATCACTCATGAAATTGATACCATTGCCATATTCTTGTGTAGATTAGAAGAAGAATGAATGACCATGAAGCTAAAGGACTTGGCTAGCTTTGCATTGTTAATGTGACTTGAGCCAAAGCTAGCTCTAAAGTTCACCATTCTAATCACCACATGGCATTCTCAACATAATATTAATGGGAAATGTAATTTATGGAATCTTTGGCTATAATAGAATCATATAGTAGATTTACTATATCACCACATAAATTCAATTTCGTTATTCTATGAACTCATAGTTCAATAAACCAACTCTTGCATATTTTAAACAATGTAGACCCTATTGGAAAGACCTGATGATGTAGGAAATTCCTCTCCACTTCTGCTCCCCAAACACTGCATTAGTCACCAGAAAGTTCTACTCAGTATCATCCTCCATTTGGAAAATTCAGATTTCTGGGTTAATTTCTCAATGCTTCAGGTTCAGCTTCAATTACCCATGAGGCATTGCAGGTCTCACGGATTAAATATGAAAACATTCCAGCAAGGTTGAATAGTGATTTTAAGTTAAAAATAGCATTTGAGCTTAGAGTGCTACCATCAATATTTCAGTTCTTTGCTCCATGTCTTCCTTTCCATCATAGCGAAATCTCTGTGATTGGAATCAACCATAGATATCTCAAGGAGTCCAGGAAATCAAGGCCTTTAGATGACAAATGTAGACATGTATCTCAGAAAACGAATAACAAATCATTTCAAGGAAAGACTAGGAATATATGTCAGAGCTTGCCAGGTTTTTGTCTTTGGTGGGTCACAGTGTATTGACAGTCTGAAGGAAGTAAAATACAGAATGTGATGGCACGAAGCAGAGAAGAAGAAAAAATAATAAAGACCTGCTACCAACAATGAGGAAACAACCAAACATTGAGATGTAAAATTAGATGGGCTCATAATTCTTTGATAGTTTAGAGCAATGTTTCTCAACCTGTGGGTCATGACCTCTTTCAGGGTCAAAGAACCCTTTCACAGGGGTCACATATCAGATATCCTGCATATTAGTTATTTACACAAGAAGCAGCAAAATTATAGCTATGAAGTAGCAACGAATATAATTTTGTGGTTGGGGGGGTCACCACAATATGAGCAACTGTATTAAAAGGTCACAGCTTTAGGAAGGCTGAGAACCACTGTTTTAGAGGACTAAGAACCTGCATGTCATATCAAACCTAAGTAAACAATTTTCAGAAATCCGCAAAAGGGCATTACTCTCCCACAGAGTCACAGCTGAATGCCAGTATATCATAACGTAAAAATTAGTTTGGTACTTTAAAAGCTATTGAAGTTCTTTGGATCATGTCTAATAGCCTATCTTAGTACCACTCAGTTCAGTGTCAACAGTTTTATTTTAAATATTAATTAGTAATCACCTCTTTCATCTGTAACCCAAGTGTTTGTTTCTGATTATGTTCTAGTCAGAATATTTGACACCGAGGACTCACTCAGTTCAACAAGACAGACAACCTCCAAATCTTGTTCACAAGTGTTATTTCATTTTCATAGAAAAGATCTATTTTCTTTCTTTCTTTTTAGATAAAATGCACAAGCACAGGGTCTTAGGTACTCTCCCAAGAGTAATGGTGTCCTAAGAAAATGGGGACTTGGGCTGCGAATGCTTGGGTGGTAGAGCACCTAAAGCACCTGCCTTGTGATGTGCAGGAACCTGAGTTTGATCCCTGAAACCTATGTAAAATGTTGGCTGTGGTGGCATGGATTGGTAATCTCTGCACTGGGAAGGTGGAGAGAAGGGGATTCCTCCACTTGTTGGCCAATTGGTCTAGCTGAATTGGTGGCTTTCAGGCCAATGAGAGACCTTGTCTCAAAGGAAACATTCCTGGGGATGACAAATGCAGTTATCTTCCGGCCTACACACATTTGCACATACATGTGTATGCATACCTGCATGTATACTCATACCTTTAAGAAAAAGGAGAAAAATAAGAACTTGAGTTTGGAAATTTAGCTTTGAAGTCCACAGTTATTTGCTGAATCATAAGAAAACAATATGATGGTCCTGGGAACAGAACTGCATCTATTCTAGCAACTAGGGGGAGCAT